>NW_010558264.1:0-10918 GCF_000687285.1 Phaethon lepturus | reverse complement strand
AAAGAGTGTTTTACATTGAAATCAGACATCTGTCCCACAGGATGCCTAGGAACTAAAGGAAGATGGCTTAATCCAACTGCCATAACATATCCCTCCTTCATGACCTTACAATTTTATGTGCGTATGTAAATGCATGTAAATATATATGCATATTCAACGTGCTTCTCACTGTCTGGCTGGGGATATTAAACAGAGGAGCGATCCTCCGTAGAGATCGTGGCACTCAGGTCCTAGTGAGGAAATGATCCACGTGAGTGACTGGGATGAATGGTACGGCTTTGGTGTGACTCGGTTCAGCCTGTTTTCTTCCCCTTGACACCCCCATCAGCGTGTTGACCAGAGCAGGACACTTCTCAGTTGAGGTGGTTTCCTCTTGTTTCTGCTGGCCATCCTCAGAGACAGGGTACCATGCCAGCTTGCTGCATCGTCCCCTCTCCTGGCTCATGAGTAACCCCACCTTATAGACTTAAAGCCGGTGCACTATTTGGAAAATCTTTTGGCTTTGTAGCAGACTTATTTCCAAATGTTTTTATTTTCTCTAAATGTAATTTTCAAAATCTGCAGGACAAATATGTGGCAATTTGAGGTGGAAATTCTCTTGCATAAATAAGCTTGGGAGTATACCTAGTGAGCAAAATGCATAATGCAAATCACTGCCTGGGAATGTTTTATATGATACGAAACCTTTGCTTCAGAAAACCAAAAGTAAACTCTGTTGCAAACCTAATTTCTCTTTCTGGGCCTCAGAAAAAAAGGTATCTATCTGGTAATGTATCCAGCAAACAATTCTGACATTCATTTCAGCTCTACAATCTAGCCATTGTAATAGAAAAGAGACTGTACAGGAAAATGTTACTTCAGAAAAACATGAGCCTCACAGGCTTAGCCCTATACAAGCAGGCATCAAATTAATGAAGTTTGGAGTTAGGGGAAAAATGGGTGCAATTTCACTTTGGACTTGCAGGCATTTCAAAGCAAAGAGTACATTTGCCATCGGATGGTACTTGACACAGAAAACTCCCCAGCCTAAATTGGAGATCACCCATACTTGTCAAATACTGGAATTTTCCTTCTTGTTGGATAGTGTTTGAGTTCAGGTTCTCCAGCTGTCAGCCCATGCCATGCGTCTTCAGGAGGGACACATTTTCCCACTGGTACAACTCTACAAATATCAACAACTCTGGTAACAGGCATCGCCGTTTGTTCCCCTTCTCCCTCGTTGGGTCATCTCTTTTCTCTACTGCTGATTCGTACATGCCCACAGAACAGTATTTAATAACAAGCGTTGGTTCGGGTGAGATGTTGAGATGGTTTGGGGGCATTAAGGCCTGCGTAGGTTTGCCAACACATTGACTCGGTGTTCTCCTTCCAAAACAGAAAGCCTTTCAGCAGGGTTGCAGTTCTGCATTATTCAGAATGGAGCCCACGTGAGGAACGCACGGTGTTTTAGGTGTGCAAGACATGGTGTTTGTTTTCTTGCTGGCATCATCACTTTCATGTGACAGAAATACCTCATTAAGGGTTGAAAGTCAGTACAACGTAAAGCACTGAGGGTTACAGTATTCTGGGGATTTATTTTAAACCCAAATATTTTCCTGTGTATGTGTATGCAAGTCATTAGTTACTCCTCTGAGTTTACTCAGCTGGTCAGATAGATGAGGAGACTGTCTGGGTACGACTTTTTAGGAGTTTTGTTGTTGAGTATCTGGGGCTGGTCATGTTAGTGTAATGTTTTCTGCGAGAGCGCTGATTTACAAGGAAAACAACACAGAAAAGCAGGAATAAAGTTTCTGGCAGCTCTCTCCAGAGGAAACCATTGCCCAATACATCCATCGCAGTAAGAGCTCCATGGCTAAACATACCCCAGCTTGCCTCGTCCACTGAGAATTTTGCCCCTTTGACTTCAGGGACAAAAATGCCTGTGTGCTTTGATGGGTGGGTAATTATCTTTCCAGGAGCATTGACTGGCCATTTGTTCACTGATGGAGTGGATCAGAACACAGGGCTGTCCCACAACGTCGTATTTCATCAAGCACCATGACTTAAGCCTGTGTAGTTTATTACTCAGTACGCTTCTTGCTGAGCTGGGTTACGGCCGGCTGGATGCCTGTGAGATGCCCTCACTGTGCTCCCCTCTTGCCATGGCCATAGGTCAGCACCAGGAAACGGGGGTTGAGCAGTCCCACCCCCAGCTGAGATCATTCCCAATTTGCAATTTTCTGAATAAAAGGCGATTAGAAGGCAGTGGCACAAACTAAAATACTAGAAGGGCACCTGAGCATAAAAGTGGATTAGGATAAAAGAAGATACTGAAAATCTTTCAAATATACTGTGGGTAGAGAAGCTCAATGTATGTTTGAAAACACTTATTAAGCTTTGATTTAAATGTGCTTCTGCTGATATCACAATCACAAATATCCTTGCCCAAAACCCTTATTGCTCGCTGAGTGGTGCTGGTCTGCCTATTGACAATGGCGTAGCATTGCCTTGTGCTCTGGAAGTGAAACTTGTCTCCCAGCTGAACTACCTGGAGGTGTTTTGGGAAGATACGATTTACTCGCTTGCAATGTCTGTTTAGCTATTACAAAACTGCTGAAAGAAGCATGTCATGTGAAAACACATTTCTATGTTGAAAATAAGAAGCATCTTCTTTTTTAAGTCAGGCATCTCACTTTTCCTAGTTCGCCTTGGCTCCATATCAAAGCTATAGGAGACAGAATTACTCAATATCCATTTCAGATGACCCACAGAATACGATAATGAGGTGTATCATCTCCCTACCAGCTGCAGAATGATTAAAAAAAAAAAAGAAACTGCACAAATGTGCTCATGGTACACACAAATATAAAATGAGTAAATAGGAAAAGTGTAATGAACTGCTTGAGGTTCGTGTTGCATAGATAGGAATATGGAAAAGAGCCCCTATGCTGAGAGATTTGGGCTTTTTTTAGAAATTGGTCAGAGTGATGTGTTTTTAGACTTCATGTTTTAAATACTTTTATCTTCTACAGTATCTTATAATGACTAGACTTTAGTTAATATATAATTACAGGAAGGTCCTTGTGCAAACACCCATTACGTGCAGGCTGCTCCATGGTTCTAGTTACTGCAGGTCTGCAACCGGCTTGAGAAACTGGCAGTAAAAAATGGCAAAGACCCTTCTGAAACCATTTTAGCTTCATCTTCTTGCTCGGGCCATCTGTTATACACCATCTAATGTGCTCTTGCAGCTCTTGAAGTTGTGCTTGAAGAATGGGAGGCTTCCATTTTTCTTTCATGATTCTGGGCTTTTTTAGAACTTTTTGTTCCCTAAAGTAAGTGAGCACTTTTTGATTTAGGGGGAGGTGATGTGGGGAAAGTTAATGAAGATATGTGGGGAAAGTTAATGAAGATCGTGACCAAAGGGTGGTCATGGGAATGGTGTCCAGTCTGAACTTGGACTAATCAGAAGATTACCTGATAATGGTGTCTGAAAGAAAGGTCCCTCAGCAATCAGTTTAATGAATTGTAGTATGCAACTGCGGCCAGGGAGTTAAAACAAATACATATTCAGGACCGGAGTCTGTTTTCGTAACTGGGCTGTCCTCTGAAATTGTGTCACTGCAGAAGGAGGCAGGGAACTGGGCTGGAGACGGACACGTGCCGTGATTTGGGAGAGAAAGGATGAGGAAAAGACAGTGCTCTTCTCCACGGATGGACGACAATAGCCCCCCGTGTTTTGAATATCCCCCCCAGTGACAGCCGCGTGGTCTTCAACAGAGCCGCGGTGATGTCAGGGAAAGGGAATTACCGGTGTATTCTTCGCTGCCGATTCATAGAGAAATGAGCCAGTGCTCAAATATTATATCCACATTAGTTTTTCGTGACTAATGTTGTTACAATGAATACCGGGGGATTTGGTAATGAATACCCACTTACCGTAAAGTGTCGCCAAATATATACTTAACTTGTAATGCTACTTTGAGCACATATATAATTTTTGTGTTTGTTATTATGTAAAAATATTAACTTTGAGGGATCATTGGTCTAAATTTAATTATGTAATGGCATAAGTTAAACTGCATGAAAGATATATAATTATGGGCTGACTGTTCTATCTAATACTATTAGCTGGTGTTACGAAACCAACATTTTACTTCTATTTGTTTTAGTTTTGAGAGGTTTCACTTGCTGTGTTTGCGACCCAAAGCAAATGAATGTTTTGCATCAGAATCTAAGAATCAGAAAATGCCTATAATAAAAGAAGCTCTGTTTCACTCTTGCTTTCATAAATAATATGAGATTAAGACCTAATTGATTTCATTCTCCCATGATGTACAGCACAGTACTTTTTAATGATTTATCTCAAATTTCCCATTAGGAATATTTATTTTTCTTTAAAACCACCCAAAAATATGCTGTCCCAGCATTTATGATGATGGATGTTGCATTGTTTTGTGGTTTGCAGAGGGCTAGAGAGGAATGTTAAAAATATATGACTTCATAATTTCTAGTCTGAGTTGAATACTGTCCTCTTGTGAGACATGTAAAAATGTGTGGGTTTTTTTCTTTCTTTTGTTTTCAGGGAGACAGTCAAATGTGTAGCAACAGATCAAAGTGCTTATTCTCAGTGTCTGGTCTGAAGTCAAAAAAACATATTTAATGGGTTATTTGTTGTATTTAAAGGGATTTTAGCGCAGGAAACCTTCCTGCCGTGCTCTAAGAACTGTCCTGTCTGATAAACGGATCCTGGTGGAGAATCGTCACTTCTCAGAATGAGTACTGAAATTAGCAGGACAGCTTAAAGTTATATTTTTCCCACCATGGAAAAACAGGAATCCGTTCAGGTGGTCTGAACAATCAGGAGCTATTCAGGTCCTCATGGGGAAGGTATAGGATGTCCAGAACATAGGCCCAAATTACTCTGGTTTGGGCATTTTCGGGATTTTCCTGTAGTTGGCTGTTGGACGGTGCTTCTTCCTACATGGCAGAATTTCCTTCTCGCTACAGTAAATAGGGGCTGGTCAACAGCAGAGCACCGAAGAGGAAGAGCGAGCGATCTTCTGTCTTTATTTTGCAGAATATTAATTCCTGTCTGGTAGCATTAACCCGGCTGGCGCGGCACGGGTCAAGGGCGAGCGGGGTTGTCCGTTGCTGCCGTAGGTTTGAGTAAGAAAAATGGCGGCACCAGAATGAAAAGTGAAGTTTTAGGGTTGCGCGGACATGCCGAAGAAGATTGATTATTTATTTATTTATTTATTGTCTGTGAAGATAAGCATTTGGTCGTGGCTGACTAAAACGGAAGAAAGTTTAGCGTGGTTTTTTCCTCTTCCTGGAGAAGGCTGGAAGAGGAAAACGCCAATGGCTATTTCCGTGTGGTGTGAAGCCGGGAGCTGAGCCCTACGTCCCTTGGGACGTTGAGGCCTTTGGGTCAGGGTGCTGGGGGCCGCGGGGGGTGCCCACTGGCAGGGAGGGTGCCCCAAGGTGGGGAGGGTGCCCCACGGGCGGCGCGGCTGCGGCGTGGGGGTGCGGGAAGCTCAGCCGCCGGTGGTGGCTGTGCTCGTGGGGAGCTCTGTGTTTGCATGACCGAGGGTTTATGCTACAGGAAAAGAATGTAACTAGGGACCGTGTGAGGTTTGGGTTTTTGTGTTTTAACTGCTGAAGAATTTAGGGGGTTGCTGTTGTTGTTGTTAAGGTCCTGTATCCTTGGAGCGGTGGGTTTCTTTGTTTGCTCTTGCTTGAGCTCCTCTTGGCTTTTTCACCCTTGGCCCTGTTACAGCAGCCTGCAACGGTCTCTGTGTAGTTTCCCTATAAAGTAGTATATAAAGCTTAATCAGCACTAAAGCAGAGCTTACTCCCCTGCTTTGTTAGAGGAAAGGAGATGTTTTCCAAAGTGACGTTGCAATGGAGGGGTAGGATAAAGTGGGCAGAGCAGGACGGGGAGAGGACCATGACGAGCACGTACCATTCGCCACCAGCCCTGATATCCCTTTTCCGTGTAGAAATGACAATGATTGTCCAAACATGGCTTAACGGAAGGGGCTTGCTCTTTCAGATCACATTTTATCCTTGAGACAGGTTAAAAATACTACACCTTATTTAATAAATGTATACATAACTTCAGGATGGCTGTGTCAGTTTTACTTATATTTTAATATAATGTTATAATGCTTCATCAGTCAAACAAGGTAGGGGTTGGTTTAGTCTCTTCCGTATCAAAAAAAAGGTATCTAGAAATCTTTCAGTTTTGGGGTTCTGCAATTCATGCTAAAATTAATTCAGTATAATATCCTGTCAATCGTCTGCGGCGGTTCAAGGATCTCTACAAGTACGAAGGACCATATGACTTCAAATAGCTCGGGTCTCGGAAAGAAACAGTCGCCACTCAACAAAAGCCTGACTTTATAAGCACGTCTCTTGCATGTGTGCCACAAGAGAGAAACTGCGTAGATCCTCGGTTCTCAAAGTCAGGAGGAGTCTGTCCCTGTAGTTAAACTGAGCTCTGCTGAAGCTCACGGGGCACCAGCTGGGCACCGGCAGTCCCTCAGCTGGGACCACCGGGCAGACCCCGGCGGCGGAGAGACGCGAGGTCTGGCTGCAGCTCGGCGCTGGCTGGTGTCAGCTCTGCTTTCCGCGCCCCGCCGCACCGGCAAACTCGGACCTTCGAGGCAGAAATGTCGGATGGATTTGACGTTGTGGTACCTTTAGGAGAGGAAGAGGAAAAGGTCATAGCTAAAGTAGGGAGCTGCAAGGGGAGCGGCGGGGGGTAGGAATGTATTTATTGGTAACAGAAAGGTGAGGTCGCTGGCCGTGCGTTGCGTTTCGTGGGCTGAAGGACTTGGTTCAGGCTGGCTGTGCTGCTCAGGACGGCGCGGGCTCGGCGAGGCGCGCCGGGGTGCGCGCTCGCTAAAGATACGGAGGGTGGAAACTTGCCCTCGTAGACCAGGAAATCTATAGAATGCAACTTCTCTCAAGTATGTGCCGTAAACAATATTTACAGCCAGTATTTTATTTCAGTGTGCGGAGCTGATGGATGCTATTCTCGGGAGCATGCTATTTTATGGCTGGATGTTGTGACAGAGGTCTATAGCAGAGCTCACTGGCTAAAGGTCACGCTGTATTATGCTATATCTATGCCTGTTAATTATAGAGGACTGTAATCTGCCACTGCAGTCACAACTCAGCAGGATCTTGATTTTGCAGAGAGTTAATGAAGTGAGGGAGGACTGGAGACACAAAGTCTCAGCAGCTGGCTAGGGGACACACAGATTTCAAAGGGAAAAGCTTTTTTGTTTTGTTTTGTTTACTCTAAGAAGCAAAAACTTCAGCCTGGAGGCCCCAAAACCGTAGATCCCTGTAGCTAAGTCCAGACAAGTCTTCATGCATTTTGGCACATATGGGAATAAAAGTACTTGGATTTCTGGATAATACTCGATGCCGTGATTACAGTGAGGTTTCCTGGATCTCCAAAAGGAGATCGTGGCTGATCTGGGGAGATGAGAGCGCAGTGCTACAGAGGTGTTTTCTCCCCACCAGAATCTCTTCTCTTGAAATTTTTCGACTATCTGAGGTGGTTTATCCTCTCTTCATTTAACTCAGGCTGTAAGGCAGGGATGCAATTCCTGCTCTAGCAGAGAAGGGTAGCAGACATAGCTTTCTTTTTCTCCTTTTATTTTTTTTCTCTTTTCCTTTTTTCTTCTTTTTTTTCTTCTTCTTTTTCTTCTTCTCTTCCTCTTTAATACTCCATACCCCATATCATACCATAATCCATCTCACAAGTGCCATATAGTTTGTTACAGTGCCTTCCATCTAAGGTCACAAAAGCATACACTATCATAGTCCAGAGGTTTTAAACTTAATATATGTTCTCTCTGCTCCTTTTTTTTTTTTTTGCTCATGTTGTCTCCATGAGTCACTAATTCCTTCTCAAAACTCCTCCTTAACCAAGGGGAAACTAATGGAAGTTGATGTTTCCCTCAGTGCATCCTCCTCCTTTCCAGTGTCTGTACTAACCCATATGTTATACTTGTTTCCAGGTAAGTTATTCCACACTGCTCTCTTCTTTATTGCCCTCTTTGGAACTGACCTTTTCAGTGCCATGTGAACTACAGCTCCTGCATGAATTAGTAGTTTGATAACCCGAGGCCAAGCCAACTGCCTGTATGTGTTGACATACAGTCAAATATTAACTGTTAAAAATCACAAGTGCTCTTTACATCAAATTATTTTCACATGTAAACGCAAACTGAAATTTAAGCTACTTAAACTTGACCCATTAAAGTGACACAGCGACACAAGTCAGAGGCAGGAGTGAGAGCTGGAGAGGAAGGGATGCACAGCTGTAGCCCTGCTTCGTGAATGACAAGAGGTAACGATTAATACAGGGACACTCCTGAGCACCCCGTAAGCATTACCAGTTCTCACAGCATCCAGCTGAAAGAGGCCTGTTAAATGGTTCCAAAGCACTTCAAGGGGACGTGGGGGCAACGCAGTGGAAAGACATGCCTGAAGAGGGCTCCTGATGGGATCTGAGAGAGCCTTGTCGCCCGGTTCCCTGGTGTCTCCTCTAGCCACGGGTGACCCGGAGCCGCGGGGTGAGGTCTTTCACCCACACGTCTCAAAGTAGAGAGATGCTACAGCAGTGGGATCTGCGCTCTGCAGTTTGTAGCCAGCGGCTGGCTTGCTTTTCCTGCAGAGCAGAGCCTGAGGCTTAACGCCGAGTGCAAACCAAGCTACCGGCACCCGCCACCCTCTGTCTACAGCCACAGAAAAGAAAGAACAACGTGTTAGGTTTCCCTTTCCCAAGGAGATGAAGAGAGAAAAGACTATTTAGTTGTTCGTATGCTGTTTCTATTGCAGGATAACCCTAAACTAGCAGAGAGTGGAGCGCGTGCTTTGGAAAGAAAAGCTGCACATGGTTGAAGTAAAGAAAAACTAAATACATAGAGCAAGGAAGATAAGGAAGACAAAAACAGAGGGGAGGGGGGGGAAAAAAAAAGGCATAAAGAAGCAGTAGCAAAAGATACAAAGGTGAAGAAAACCCCAGAAGCAGCGAGACATCTCCAGACAACACACCTCCCCCCCGACAGTGCTAAAGAACAAAGCTGGGAAGGATGGATGGAGAGCCGTTGCCCGCGGGAATAACCTGGAGAATCAGGATTGTGGCCTCCTTTGAAGCGGCCACACAACCTGGATGCAATTTTCATTTCCTGCAGGGAAACTCAGCCTTGTTCTTCTGAAGTGGATAAACCAAGCCTCGTAAAACTAATTGGGGGAGGTGGTTTGACATGAGAAATTAAAAGTCAAGTCTTATGCACGTAGTAGTGAAGTGGGGGCATTCCCGATTAATTTCACTTTTCCTTGATTTTTTTTTTTTTTTCAAAAGAGTTTTGAAACTGCTGTGAAATTGTACTGTTGTTCTCCAGAACCAGAGGTAACTGCAATTCCGTAGCATTCTTCATGGATGTTTTTAATAATGTATGTTGGTCTCTTTTGTGATAAACTATAAATTTATCAACTTCAAGCCCATAAAAATAGTGTGGTAAAATGCAAATGTTCCTTTCTGGTGAAGTTTTCAGGGAGGAGGAACTCTGATAATACCTAGTTTATTCATACTAGTGAATGACCAAGATCTAATTGCTCCACATTCTCCATTAATGAATATTGTTACTCAAAACAAAAATACTAGCATTTAAGTGAAAAGCCGTGTGAGATCACCAAAACTCCAATTAGAAGTCTTTAGTTCCTTTTGACTGATTTTGTAAATGGGGAAAATACCTTCAAAGAGTAAAAATGTCTACATGGGTTTTATGGTGGCTTTCCACAAACAAATCATCTGTTTCAACATTTTTAACCAATGTGCTCTGTGGAGCACGTATATCCTTAACGAGACAGTCAATAGAGCTCATTCGTTTATATTTTAAGGGATGAAATGTTGCTGACTTTAGTTGTTAAAATGTAATTGATAACGGGCAAATAGGGAAAATCTAGCATTTGGGTATTTAAAGCTATACATAGGAGAATCCTCAACTGCTCGCAAG
Organism: Phaethon lepturus; assembly: GCF_000687285.1. Taxonomy (NCBI): domain Eukaryota; kingdom Metazoa; phylum Chordata; class Aves; order Phaethontiformes; family Phaethontidae; genus Phaethon; species Phaethon lepturus. Next base: position 899 of record NW_010558264.1, on the reverse strand, counting down.
GATAGGGCTTTCCTGGGAAGGGGCATGATGAAGAAAATGTGCGCTGCTGAGGTGAGACTCGAGGGGTAAATGTAGATAGAGTTCAAAATCCAGAGACTGCCACTGTTACCCTTGGGATGTGACTGCAGCGGTTCCGAGATGCTCTCAACGGCACGCAGTGGGCGCGATGCAGGGCTCCGGCTTGGGAACCGCAGCATTTTGTACCCGTTTTGTTTCTGCTGCCTCATTTATCCTCTGAGCTGGGGAAAGGCATAGTCCAGATCGCTATGAATAGTTACCAGCCTCTGCTGCAGAATAGACCCAAATCCATGGTTCCAAAATCAATTTTTTAAGTGGGATTGCGTGGTGGTGTGCCTGCTGATGTACAGACACATATTAGGCTGGTTTTGCCAACTGCTTCATGCACAAGGAACATGGGGCCAATCCGCAGAATTAAGTATCAATACCCAAAGGGTGAGATTTGGGAAGAATCTTAATAAATTAAAAATGAAACTGCACAGTAAAAGTCTGTGTGGATTTACAGGGTTAGGTTCTTTCTTTCTACTGCTCTACAGCGTTCTGCGCGACATGTGGGCATTATATGTATTTTGGTGGTACGCTAAGGAATAGATAATCTGTATTTGGTTATTCTCCCAGACAGTCAGTAATAATAATTTGAATGAGGAAGATTTTAAAAAATGCATCTGGAAACTCTGTGGGTGTGTTGTGTTTTTTTGGGGTTTGTTTTTTTTTTATTTTTAAAAAGCACAATATAAAATAAGTTGAACGCACCAGAAACAACTCCGAAATAATTATGAAACCATAAATAATCCCCGAGCTCTAACGTATGCAGATGACTTTCCAGAGGAAGCAGCCAGGGCTGCGTGTGCAGCAGAAACGGGGAAACCTCGGCAGCGGGG
>NW_010558263.1:0-24779 GCF_000687285.1 Phaethon lepturus | reverse complement strand
CAGCTGCCAACTGGATTTAACTGCATTCACCGCTACTCTCTGGGCTCAGCCATCCAACCGGTTCTTTACCCAGCAAAAAGTGTACCTGCCTAAGCCACGAGCTGCTAGTTTCTCCAGGAGAATGCTGTGGGAGACGCTGTCAAAGGCTTTACTAAAGTCCAGATAGACAACATCCACAGCCTTTCCCTCATCCACTATGCAGGTCACCTGGTCATAGAAGGAGATCAGGTTGGTCAAGCAGGACCTGCCTTTCATGAACTCGGGCTGGGCTGGGCCTGATCCCTTGGTTGTCCTGCACATGCCCTGTGAGCACCCTCAAGGTGAACCTCTCCATAATCTTCCGTGGTACTGAGGTCAGGCTGACAGGCCTGTAGTTCCCTGGATCCTCTATCTGGCCCTTCTTGTAGATGGGTGTCACATTGGCAAGCCTCCAGTCATTTGGGACCTCCCTTGCTAACCAGGACTGCTGATAAATGATGGAGAGTGGCTTGGCAAGCTCCTTTGCCAGCTCCCTCCATACTCTTGGGTGGATCCCATCAGGCCCCATAGACTTGTGAGTATCCAGGTGGCCTAGTAGGTCGTTAACTGCTTCCTCCTGCATTATGGCGAGTTTATTCTGCTCTCCATCCCCATCTTCCAGCTCAGGGAGCTGAATACCCTGAGGATACTTGGTCTGGCTATTAAAGACTGAGGCAAAGAAGGCATTAAGTACCTCAGCCTTTTCCTCATCCTTGGTGACAGTGTTCCTCTCCAACTCCAATAAGGGATGGAGATTCTCCTTAGCTCTCTTGTTGTTGTGAATATATTTGTAGAAACATTTTTTTGTTGTCCCTTATGACTGTAGCCAGATTGAGTTCTAGCTGGGCTTTTGCCTTTCTAATTTTCTCTCTGAGAAGTCTCATTAAGACACATTATGCATTTTTGGTGAGATCACCAAATCCCCTTCACAATCTGAGCAACCCTGTACTTTGTCCTTAAATGAAAGATGATTATTTTTACTTAAATTGGAATCACTTGTATGACTTTTCTTTTGGATTGAGTGGGAAACGAGTTGATTTTCTTTCTGTGGGAGTTATTCTGTATGTGAATAGCATAACTGTTCATAGAAATAGAACTGTTAGTTTTCAGATACCTTATCCTTCCTCCTCAACAGGAATCTTCCCTCAAGATCTTCCTGAAGATGTTTCTACAGATGAAGATGATGATGAATTCAGCAGGGGAAGGCGAAAGAAAAAAGCTGTCAAGCCTTGGGAGAAAAACAAGTTGGAAGAAGTAAAAGGTAAAGCAAGATCAACCTTTGGAAGAGAGACAATCTGCAGTCTACTTGTGTAATTTGGCAAAGTATCAGATGTAAGCTGTTGTGAAGAAGGCAAACCTGTTGTTCGGGGTGTGCTGATTTGTATCACATTGCGTTGAAGGTTAGGTGTGAAATTAAGGTCTCTGAAAGCAGTGGGAATTTTGTTCCCCACTTTGAGGCAAACATCACCTCAAAAATTTCAATCCAAAGCAGAACTGGAAGCAGTTGTTTGCACTGCTCCATTGAGTGGTTCCATATACTATAGGAAAACAGAAACATGTCAGTCTTCTTAAAATAGGATGACTGTTATAGGAATTTGGGCATGTTTCTGGAAAGGTAGAGTTACTGAGAACCAGGTGCAGGTATCTCTAGCATCACAGCTTATATTGACGTGGCACAAAGCCCAGTCATACCCAAAAATATCTCACCAATCTACTGAACCCCTAAGTTGCCCTTCTGATGGGCTTAACAGGTGAGTAAATAACAGCTTTTTCTAGCAATATTGCTATACAAACTAGGGTTACCACAGGGAATGGCTTAGATGTTAGCTGTGATGAGGCAAGATCAGCAAAATATTAATTAGGCCACACGTCAGAGGAATGCAATGTCCTGACCAGCTGTAATAGTAAAACTGTTGTGCTGGCTGATAGCAGGAAAATGGCACGCCTATTTGAAAAGAAAAGAAAAAGAAAAAAAAAGGGGGAGGGGGAAATAGACTGGAATTCAGTTGTTTTAAGTACCTTTGTGTTTCACGCCTGTGTTCTATGGCATTCTTTTTGGGGTGGGTTTAGAGGATGCACAAGAGATGTCAAATGTGAAGGAAGCATCAGTTCCCCAGAAGAAGAGGAAAAAAAGGAAGAAGAGGGACAGCCCAAGTGCTGATTCTGGAACAGCTGATGGAAACTGTGAGGAGGGAATAGCTGAAACATCTGGATCTAATGTTTTTAGCCAGGAAAAGGTGCCAGAAAATAACAAGGAAAGGAAGAAAAAGAAATTGCTAGTAAATGAGGCAAATGAGACCACAAATGTAGCAACTGACACCAGAGAAAATCACAGTATCTCTGCGCAGAACAGTCCGACCGGCACAGAACAGAGTAAAAAGAGTCAGTTGAAGAAAATGAATCCAAAAGTGCAAAATATTCCTCTAAAACCAGCGTGTCAGAATGGACCAGCTAATGCCAATAAGACAGAGGATATCAGCCCATCTGTCACACCGTTAACTCCTAAGGTTGTGAAAAAGAAACAGAAAGCAGGAGCTGTCTTGGTGAATGGGGATGCCCTTTTGCAGCAAACTAACATGAAATCCAACAAGGAGGGCTTGCTGGGGACCCTATCAGGAGATGCAAACTCTGAATTTGCACCCTCCAGAAAGGTCAAATTGAAGACAAAGCTAGTTGGTTTGGAAGGGATGAAAGTCTCCAGCCAGAAAGCAGCAACCTTGAAAAAGAAGAGAAAAGTAAAAGAGGTGCTAAACTCTGTCGAAGCCAATGGAGTTCTGGAGACTGCATGCAAGAAAAGCAGGAAGGGGGTATGTATATCGCTTGTATATCTCATTCTTTTCTCTGCCTTCTTCATCAGGCTTATTTCCAAATTTGGCTTTAGCTTTCTGAGTGTGGGGCTTCATGGGCACACCATGTGCTAATGTCATCATGCATTGTCACCAAAAAGAACTCAATTCCCCAGAAATCCACACCCACCACCACGGTCTTACGCCCTCCTGTGCAACGATACTAAACCCTGTGCCAGCTACTCGGCTGAAAGAACTCATCTAGCTGAAACTTGGGTTGTTAGGGTATGAGGTTGTCTTTTCTGCTTCTTTTATCCTTTTTTTTTTTTTTTGGTCCCTGGGTTAATTATTCTCTTGCGTTGGGTTTCTGGTGGAGTTTACAGCACGTTCACAAAGGGCATATTTTGTCAAAAGGATGAGAATGGGAAGATAGAACATCCTCTTTTGAGCAGCAGCAGCAGCACACACTTAGATTAGTACGAGCCCCTTGTGAAATTGCCTGCAGCAATTCCAATAGTGGCTTCTTTTGCTAGCTCACTTCTCAGTCTTAAACAAATTGTTAGTGCTGTATGGGGAAGGTATTTGGGGGAAGAGCAAACAGAGAATATGACACTGTGACCTTCAATGTCATCAATGGCTGTATAATCACATTTATGAATGGTCCAGTTTCTTAGAAATACAATATTGTGTTTTTTCACTAGGAAGGTCTGATTGTAGTCTTCTTCAAAAATTTAGGTCTTGCAGTTTGAGAACAAGCTGGGTTTTTTCCCCTCTGTTTCCTACTCCCATTTTCTTCTTGGCAATACGTAGAATAGGGTTGATTTTGCTCAGTGATTTGAGGGTCAAGAAGCATTTTGCACTGTATATTTTTGGTAGTGTGCCTAAGAGAGAGTGCAGCGGTTCTTCCTTCTGCCACTGAAATTCTTTTAACTGCTCATTTCCTGTGTGCCTATTCACCCTGACGCATTTAGGGGTTCAGCTATAGTTTTGGAAGTCTTGCTGCCCATCTCACTTTGGTGGAAAGAAAATTCATAAAGCATAAATGAGATTCAGAATACAAAACAATTCCATCTTCCTCTGGGTCAAAACTGCATGTTACCAGCCTGTCAGCTCACCTCTAAGTTTAAAACTATGATTTGTTAAGTAGTGTAGCCTCATACATGAACTTGATATAACCACGCAGTCCTTCAAGGGAGAAAAAATGCATTTTGAAACATTGCTTAAATAGTATTAAAATAGCTTTGACATTTTCTAATTTTTTATGATAAAGTACTGAGAGGGAAGAACCAAAACACTTCTCTCTCCCCCGTATGCAAATTGCATTTTTCTCACTGCCAGGCTTCCAAAGTAGGAACAGTTGGCTGTGTCTCCTGTTCCCTAAATATTCAGTGTTGCATACCTTGTCTTTCTTTCTCTATAAATGCTTAGCTTCTAAGAAAATATGATTATGCCACCCCCATCTCCATTTGTAAAAGTTTGCTGCAACTGACTAACAGGTTCAAAGAACCATGATAGATTAAAGACAAAAGTTCCTGCAAGCTTCATGGAAATCATTTGTTGTCACAAATTAGCATAGCCACTGAGGGAAAGGCAGCAGCATGACCCCAGCATTTGTCTGTTGGCTGGCTGGCCAGTCAGTGCATGGGCTAGTGGGCCACTCTTCCCATGTGTAATTCCAAAGAAACTACAGCATTTGCTGTTTCTTACCTAATCAAAGTAGCTGTGTGTGTATGTGTGTGTAGAGTGGGTCTGGGGGGACAGAGACAAGGAGAGAAGTTTGGGAGTTGAGTCGAGAAGAGAATGAGAGTGTTGGTATAAGAAAGAAGAGGGCAGGGTAAAGCTAAAATGCACAAATGTGGAGGAAATATGGCTTTGTTAATTTTGGTTTCATTGCTTGAGAAAGAACATGTTGTTTTATTTCCTGGTTTTAGTTACATAATACTGGTCTTGTGTCCAGAAATGATGAAGGGCGTGTTTTGATTCTTGATTTCAAAGATAACACACACCTCCAACAAATTAGCTTCAAATATCAAAAGGGAGGAGGAAGGGGAGAAGGGGAAGAACCAGTCAAGTTCAGCATTATTTCACAGTTGTCTCCAGAATTCATAGAGCTAAAAGACTTATGCTTTTTCACTTTATTTAAAGCAGAAGTGATTTTCAGATCGAAAGAGGCCATATCCCCTTGGACATTTTCCACAGCACGGCTGGGAACTGCTTTTGGAATTTCACATCTGTAGGATGATGTGAAGCATAGCTGAACTTCCCCTCACAGGAATCCAGAGATATCTGGGGCCCATAGGCAACAGGTTGGAAAGCTCTGGAGCAGTGCAGTTCATTAGTGATACTGCCAGTACAGATCCTAAGAATTGCCTTGTGCTGGAGAGAGGATTGCTTTAAATGGCACTCCTCAATATGAATTTGAGGCAGCAAACTAGTAGCAATACACAATAGCTCGATTTCTGAGAGTATAGACAGACTTCATATTCCACTTCTTTTTCTTCAGTCTCCATTTTAGCCTAAAGCTGAGTTTGTTCATTATTTGCGTATCTTATGCATCCAGAGGTACCAAAAAAGAGATTTTGCTTACGGGCAAGGAAAAAAAAAAGTATTACTTATGTGCAAGAGAGCTGGGTCAACTGTAAGACAGCTTCATATACATGAAGAAAACATGCTTTACAGATTGCCCAGAGAGGTGGTAGCTGTCGCACCCCTGGCAACATTCAAGGTCAGGTTGGACGGGGCTCTGAGCAACCTTAGCTAGTGAAGATGTCCCTGCTCATTTTAGGGGGATGGGATTAGATGGCCTTTAAAGCTCCCTTCCAACCCAAACTATTCTATGATTCTATGCTTGTTTGCACTCTTGACAGGCCAGGCAAATGTATTACAGGTTATTCTATCTTTGCTTTGCAGTGACCTTCCTATTTCTGCACAGAGCTTGCCTTAAATACCTGTTTTCAGCCATGCTAACTGCAAAATTAACTCGTGAGAGTTAACCATGGTGATTAGCTTATGTGAGTACCAACTAGTGCTCTTTCAGCTGTGGCAGTATTTACAGAAGCCATGTGTGGTAAGCTCTGAGCACTGATCACTGTACTAGGTATAGTTAACTACAATACTTTTGTACTGAGAGCATTTTTTCTTTTCCCTCCTTTATAGGAAAGTAGTGCCACTTTATCATCCTTAAAGAAAAAGAAAGCAAAACCAGGAAATGATTTTGTGAAATTTGAAAAATCAACTTTACCAAAGCCAGTATTCTTCAGGAAAGCCAGAAGCAGCATCTCTTCCACCAGAGCATCCATACAGGTAGTGTGATCCCACAGATGGCAGCTGAGTCTGGGCATCGGTCTCTTCCCAGGCTACCTGCCCAAGCAAAGGGTTTGACCTTGCTCTTGCTGTCTTTTCCACTCTGTGTTAGTCTCCTAACATGGGCAGATAAAACTGAAAATGCTGTTGTATTTCCTTGTAGACAGAGTCACACATGGCTCCAGAGTTTCAGAAAATTAGTTGTAGGCATCTTTAAAATATCTTCTTCCTCCCCTCCTGCTCTCAGAAATACCTTCTTTTTTGAAAGGACACCATTCTGAACCTGCTTGTTTCACAAGAAAGCAAAAGCATAAACTGACTTTTAGTCTCGCTAAGGGACTTTGAGCCTCCATTTCTTCCCATTTGTGAAGGCTGGCAACAGTACAGGGTTTCAAAAGACTGCCCTCTTTTCTAAACCCTTTTAACGTAATAGCTTTTCAAGCCCTTTTTGCACTTTGAGGCCTGAGTGCAGTGGGGCCAATGTATTTAATGTATCTAACAAACAAGTATCTTCCTGTTTGTTGCTGAATTACTTAATGATGTTAAGGAGAGTATGTGATTTCTCTACAAATGGAATGTTTGTTTTTCCCTAGAAAAACAGTGCTGTCTTAGCAGGGGTCAGTGCTAGAGGATTGGGGGAATTCTAAATCAAACGAGGGAAATAGGCTGCTTTGCATCAGTTTTGATGGGATGCAGGTAAAAGAACTCGTAGCACTGATTCAGAACTCTTATTTTATTTCATGTCTTTTTCTTGCTTTATAGCTGAACAAGCTGCAGTCGTCCAGCTCCAAAAAAGTCACATTTGGCTTGAATAAAAACATGACTGCTGGTGAGTCTAATACATCTGCGCGTCTCCACAGCATCTCTTGTAGCCAAGGAAGGGGAAAGCTGTATGCACTCACACACACCTATACTCTTCACCTCTCTAGAACAGGATGATTCTGGTCCTTTTTTGCTTCAATATTTGTATATAGTTTATAAACTATCCTCAAGTTCCTATCCAGAGGAGGTGGTAAAGTTTAGGACATTCAGGCCAACAGCTAGAGTGGCGCGATTCCAGGGTGCTGCATTACTGACTTGCAGAGGGAGCCTTACGGATAGAAAACGGTGCAGCAGATTGACAGACTTTCCTCCCTGAGCTGCCTGTTCTGCAGGGCGCCTCTTAGGGAAACACGTGCACTTCAGTCTTCATTGATCACTTCTGTTTCACAGGACAGAGGTGCTGATATGCTGATGAGCTCAGGCTGTATAATAGCAAAATTTCAGTTCTGTCGTGGCTGCCCCTGTGCTTTATTAATGGTAATGAGTAGATAAATGTCAGTTCCCTTCTGGATCCCACATGTAAGCAGACAGTGTTTTCCCTGATAAATGAATGTCTTGCTCCGTAGCATAAAAGTTTATTCCATGTATTCACTTAGTTTTGGTTTGTTTTTTTCTTAACTCTCAGAGGTGTGCTATAGGCCAAGTTCAAATGGAGAATAGTGGGTTTAGATATATGTCTTTATGTTAATATAACAAAGCTGCACAAAGAGAGGAAAAATGCCTACCTACTAGCAGAAGGAATAACCAAGAGTCTCTAGAACAGTGCTGTTCAACAGAGTAGAGCCACTTCTTACCCATCGTCATCTTTTAAAGTGTGGTGTTCTTCAGGATAGCTGGAACACTTGTTTCTGAGGAGTTGGCCCAGAGTATTCACTGGTCTGTGAAACCGTGGGGAATTGTTCACAGCCCCTCTATGGATTGCAGCAGACCCCACTCTCACAGGAACTCTGCTAAGAGATGTGCTTCGCCACCATCTCTCTTTGTTTTGTTGGGTTTTTTTTTGGTTTTTTTTTTGGCCAAGTCTTCTTAGGCTTCAGATCCTTAGTGATGGACTTAAGCATCTAAGGCAGACTTCCAGGGTTGGACAATTCCGCAGTTGATAGACGGGCCCAATTTTTCCAGGACTTGAATTTCTTTTAACTTGTTTGCTTGTTTTTCAACAGAATTTAAGAAGACTGATAAAAGTATACTAGTGAGCCCAGAAGGACCCTCCCGTGTGGCTTTCAATCCTGAGCAGAAACCCCGTCATGGAGTGCTGAAGTCACCCACAGGTACCCCAGCAGGAGAGCCTCAAATGAAGAAACCGTTTACTGTATCAGCTAAGAAGAGATCAACTCCTGTGGACTTCTTTTAAACCAACAGATGTGGCCTACTTTTGTACAGGACATTTTGCTAACCTAGAATGTTCTCTGGAGGTATTTTGAAGGTCTTTATTTTTTTAAGTTAATAGGAATTGAATATACAAAATTCTAATTGTGACCTGGGTCATCGCTATTTTGACACCACTTCAGCTATATCTTGAAATACTTGTTTTGTCTATTTACAGAAAAGAAACAAAATCCAGTCTGCTCAGGCTTGGTCTACAAAAAGTATGGTCTCTGCCCATGTCATTCCTGAGACACTTGTTGATTTAATTAAGGAACATTTAGGGTTTGGTTGTTCCGGTGACTGTTCTTTTGAGCCAGTTTAAGAAAACTTGCACTTCATGCTATTAAACTGTCTTTCATTGGACAAGGCTTAAAATGGAAAAAGACAGTGTAGATTTTAAACCTACTAGTTGTTCATGTATTTTAAAATTTTACCCCATCGTTTTTCATGTATCACCCTTGGCATCCCGTTAATTCTTCTTCTGGAAATAACGATTACTGCATGTCTCTGTTTAATAACAGCTGGACTTGGGTAGCTTTACAGATAGTAAGCAAGCTTTCTCCGGGATAAGAAATGCCTAGCTGTTCACGGGGTCACTGTTGCAAATAAACCTTTACAGCTGATTGCCTGCTGAGTTGGGAACAGTCACCACATTATTTTCAGTAACACAAGTGCCAAAGCTGGCTTAAACTTGTCATATTGTAAGCTGGCTTCTTCTATTTACTGTAACTGAAATGATGCTCTTGCATGGGAGAAATCTTTGATACTTCCCCCTGCCCCCAGTGCTGTCTTTCCTGAGGGTCTGACAAGACTCATAGTTTTCTATTTTAGCAGCTGGTGTCACCACATTTTGCCAGAACTCAGATCTCATTCAGTGAATGAACCTCTAATTGTCCTAAAGAGAGCTAGATCAGTGTAGTGCATCTATGTTAGGACACACATCTCTCTCTAAAAGCTTTGGTGCCTCTCAATACAGAGTAAAACTTTACAGCCCAGACAGCTTGGTTTTGGTTTTGATCTAGAACCAGAAGAATTCTTTCTGCAGCATTTCCTTGCGTGAAGTTTTATTTGGATATTTTATTACTACTGTGCATGTTTTGTGTTTATCTTTGCTTCTTTGGTAAAGAATTAGGTGTATTTCTACAAGAGGCCATTAATGTATTCTGAGGGGGAACTGTGAGGAAGGGGAGAGCAAATGAAAATAAAAACTTCTTTGATACAGTTGGAAGATCTGAAATCTTTCTTTTCAAGTTTTGCTTATGTGAATGAGGCAAAGGCTTTGCAGCAGGTCTCTACGTTAGAGCTCAGCTTCAAAGCACAACCTGGTGCCAGAGCAAAGCTATTATGAAGCTTCCCACCAGTTACTTCTGTGAGCCTGTAAGAGAGAGGGTAGGCCTGCTTCATTACCTTGTCTTATGGTAACTGGTAAACATTTAGCTACTTCAGCCAGCAAAATTAAATTTTCTAGTAATGAAGCATGCAAATATATTATCATCTTTGATGCTGACTGTTCTCTGCCAGATTACTCCTCATAAGCAACTGGATTGAAACTGCTCTTTTGTAGTTCATCTACAATTTCTTCAAAACACATGTGTACTTGCAGATTGCTGGTTGGTCTCCATTGCTCAGTTCTAATCTGTGACATTTCTTGCACTAGGTTTGCAACAGGCTATGGTTTGTGGTACTGCCATGAAAGTCACTTTGCTCTTGTCTTTTCTCATTTAAAGTGAAGGACTGAGTTTCATTTGGTTTTGTTTTAGTTTGTATTGGTTTGACTGATCAGTAAAGAACTGTGGAGAATATATCTGATAAAATTAATAATATTTGCTGTTTCAGCAATTACTGCAATTTCAGCAAGTATTGTTCATTTATGTTTTTAAGAAGTCTCATTGTATATTAGCATAATGCATTTTTTTGACAAGACTATGGTAAGTAGGATTTAACAAAGATTGTTCAATATATTGTACTGTTTATCTTGTACTGTGGGTGAGAAGTCTCTTGTGGAATATGCATAAAAGCATTTGTATGTGCATGGTTGTTAATGCATTATAGGTTGAAGATGCCACATTCCTCCCAGGATATAGATACAAACAACCAGTAGGTGGATCTGGTGTGCACAGAAAAATCCAGGATCAAGACGCATTGGGGTTTGGTTTTGTTTGGTTTTGCTTTTAATACATATAACTTATTACGGAAATATATTTAAATGGTTGTCTGGATCTTTTTCTGTTGGTTGTGGTTCCATTGACCATGGTTCCATTGACCCTGCTGCTTGTCCAAATGTTTTGTTGCCCGCAGTGCTAAATGGAGAGGGCAGAAATGGCAGTCAAGTTTTTTATCTAAAATTTTAGTCATGTGTTGCTTGTTGGGATTCATGCATAATCCATCTATGCCATGAAAGTGGTGGAATGTTTTGTAAATATACATATGTAGTGTGTATTGTCTTCAGTAGTGCCTGAAACTTCATTCAGGACAACTTCACAAACCAAACCCAAGCACTGTCAGTGTGGTTAAATTTGCATTGTTGGGTTAAATTGAACACATTACCCAAAATACTTGCATAGTGACAATTCCAATAAACGTTGAAGACAAAAATTTCAAACAAAGGAGGAAGAAATGTAACATCTGCAATATCCACTGCACAGACACGATGGTACAGTAAGGAGAGATGTATTGATAGGAGAAGAGAAAAGAAAAACTGATCTGACCTGTTTCATGTCGCTTCAGGTTTTTTCATAAGTGTTATTCCAACTCTACAGCTGCCAGTCATCCTCTGAGTCAAAGTAAGTTAATATGGCAAACCTTTTAAAGGACGGTATTTTGTAATTAATGTCTCTACATTTTTGTTACAAATCTGATCAACTTTGTACTTCTCAAGCTCTAATAGTTTATAATTCTTTATAGCTTCAAGAGAACTAAAAAGCACAAAATGAATTCAGCAAGACAAAAAATTGAAATTATATTTAAATTGTTGGGTATACAAGATCTTTTATATTCTATCAAAGCTATGTAACTTGGAAAGCGTCAAATGCCCTTTTTGTCATTCACTTCCTGTGCTAAGACTTAATTACAGGCAGAAAAAAAATCCATGTGTCATTTTATGTACCTCTGCAACAGCATTGTTAATACAAATACAGTGTCGAAGCATTACATCATTTAGTCTAGTCCAATAAACCATCTTTTTTTGTGTACATTGTATTTTGGGTAAATCTGTAAATATGGGGGGTGGGAGATGAGAGGGTAGCATCCAGGGGACCGCTTGAAAGTACAAAGGAAGTTCTTCTTGCATGTGTGCCCATGTTCTCTCTTTTTATTTTATTTTTATTGTATGAATAACCAAAACTGATGAAGACTCAGGAGCGTGTCAGAATTGAGTAGGGTTGTGATAGGATATACCTGTTCATACACCTGGAGCTTCTGACCTTTGTATTTGGGCTGTAGAGTAGATACCAGCAACTGAAAGATTGCTCAGGAGAAGCAAGTAGATCACAGTCATTCCTTGACAATTAAAATTGGTAATTGAAGTGATAGTGTGGCATATGGAGTTACATACATACAGGAAGACTGCACAGAGCACTGCATCTCCATCTCGGGGTACTGACAGGCCCTGCAACTGTGCAGGATCAATAAAAAGAATGAATCATGTTTTCTTGACAGGTACAGAATTTTCAGAAATGCAAAAAAATTTATTCAAAGTGACCTATCCACAGAAGTGGCAGTAGTAAAACATAAATCCACAGGTAAAATGAAAACAGATTTCCTTCAGAACAAAGTCCTGTGAAAGTGACATTCTTGCTACATGTTTAAAATAAATTCACACGTCTTTATGGATACCTCAGTTTCTAGTAGTAGTGTGTGTTGAAGACCATAGTAATAACATACAACCATAAATGAAGTGCTGCATGTGCTTTTATTGTACATGGTGCCAGGTGGAAATCCGTAGCTGTAGTTTAGCCGTGGTGCCAAGATATGACTGACTTATTGCAGGAACTTATGCCACCTTCACGCCATGTAGGATCTTACTCACTTTGGTGCAGTGCTGTACAGCAAAACTTGTAGTGCCTACCCTGAACGCACTCTAAGGGGTTGTTGTAAGATTTGGTGCAGTGTCTCTGGCAGTTACTGGCAGTCTCTCTTCCAACGCCTCTCGAGGGGATGGACTGCAAGATGGGGACTGGAGGAGCAAAGTCCCTCCCACTGTAAGAAGATCAGGTTCAAGACCACCTGAGGAACCTGAACATGCACAAGTCTATGGGACCTGACGAGATGCATCCCAGAATCCTGAGGGACTTGGCTGATGTAGTTGATATTTGAATAGTCCTGGAAGTCAGGTGAAGTCCCTGGAGATGGGAAAAAGAGAAACATTGCACCCATTTTTAAAAAGGGTCGAAAGGAGGACCCTGGGAACTACAGACCTGTCAGCCTCACCTCTGCGCCTGGGAAGGTAATGGAGCAGATCCTCCTAGAAGCTATGCTAAGGCACATGGAGGACAGGGAGGTGAGGCAAGACAGCCAGCATGGCTTCACCAAGGACAAGTCCTACCTGACCAACCCAGTGGCCTTCTGTGATGGAGTGACTACATCAGTGGACAAGGGAAGAGCTACTGATGTTGTCTATCTGGACTTGTGTAAGGCCTCTGACATGGTCCCCCACAACACCCTTTTCTCTAAATTGGGGAGATCTGGATTTGACGGGTGGACTGTTGGATGGAGGAGGAATTGGTTGGATGGTCACATCCAGAGGGTAGTAGTCAGAGGTTCAATGTCCAGATGGAGAGCGGTGATGAGTGGTGTTCCTCAGGGGTCCATATTGGGACCAGTACTCTTTAATATCTTCATCAATAACATAGTGAGATCCAGTGCACCCTCAGTAAGTTTGCAGACAACACCAAGCTAAGTGGTGCAGTTGACACGCCTGAGGGATGGAATGCCATCCAGAGGGACCTGGACTAGCTCAAGGAATGGGCCCATGTGAACCTCATGAGGTTCAACAAGGCCAAGTGCAGGGTCCTGCACGGGGGTTGGGGCAACCCCCAGTGTTAATACAGGATGAGGGATGAAGGGATTGAGAGCAGCCCTGCTGAGAAGGACTTGGAGTACTGGTGGACAAGAAGCTGGACATGAGCCAGCAATGTGTGCTTGCAGCCCAGAAGGCCAACCATGTCCTGGGCTGCATCCAAAGCAGCATGGCCAGAAGGGCGACGGAGAGGATTCTGCCCCTCTGCTCTACTCCACCTGGAATCCTGCATCCAGCTCTGGAGCCCTCAGCACAGGAAAGACATGGATCTGTCAGAGCGGGTCAAGAGGAGGGCCACAAAAATGAGCAGAGGAGTAGAACACCTCTCCTGTGAGGACAGGCTGAGTGGGGTTGTTCAGCCTGGAGAAGAGAAGGCTCCGGGAAGACCTTGTTGCAGCCTCCCAGTACTTGTAAGAAAGATGGGGACAGACTTTTTAGCAGGGCCTGCAGCAATAGGACAAGGGGTAATGGTTTTAAACAAAAGAGGGTAGATTTAGACTAGATATAAGGAAGAAATTTTTCACAACGAGGGTCGTGAACCACTGGCACAGGCTGCCCAGAGAGATGGTATCCCTGGTGTCCTGGTGCCCCATCCCTGGCAACATTCAAGGTCAGGTTGGTTGGGGCTCTGAGCAACCTGATCTGTTTGAAGGTGTCCCTGCTCATTGCAGGGGGGTTGGGCTAGATGGCCTTAAAGGTCCCTTCCAACACAAACTCTTCTATGATTCTAAATTGAAAGATTTTTTTTTCCTGTTACTCCTGAAATTAACAGTGAATGTGCATTCTGTATTGTAGGACCCAAAAATCGAGCATTTTGTATGTGTAAAAGCACAGACCTGTTTGAGGAGGAAAAAAAATATTTCATGTGCAGAAACACTGCAATGTGTTGCACATAATACAGTTAATTACTGTAAATAAAATCCAAGAGGTGGACAAAATATTTTAACACCATTTTGTGCAGTGGTTTCCTTAATATAGCCACTTTATTGGCATGTCTTTTTATTAGGCACAGAAGAGGTAAAATATTCAGTTCTTTAGGAAGCCTTTTTAAAGAGGATTTAAGAAACCCCCAAAACCTCTTTTTAGAACCATGTTTATATTCATTTCATCTTGGAAGATGCATTATTTTACAGAAATTTAGTTTCAAAAAAGATGTGCCTGACTGTGTTCTGTAGACCTGCTTATGTTTATTTCTGAGAGGTAGGCTTCGGGTTCTAGCACCCATATTCTCTTTCTGATACTGGCCCCATACCAGAAAAAAATACAGAAATGTTAAAGGAGGCGTTTGTGAGATGCTTTCCTACATAAGAAGTCTTTAACGTTTCTTCTTGGAGAAGGGCTTTCAGACATAGGCTTAAAATCCTTCCTACAATCAGTTGTGTGTTGACTTCTTTTGGGGAATTAAACAGAGAAGAGTGCTTATTAGTAACATCATTCCTGTAGGATTTGTACCCCATTCTTTTGAAATATCACAATGTTTTGGATTCAACACCAGCAGATACTAGCCAATTTCAGAGTTGTTTAAAAAAAAAAAAATCTCCAATGGCTTAAGCACAAGCATTTTACAACACTCCAGATAGAACATGTAACCCAGTGCAATTACAGTTCATAGGCTAAACTGTTCCTTATTTACATTTCTCTTTCAGATGTTTGTCTTGCATAATCAAAGTAAAGCCCTAGTAGGTTTGAATTCTGTTCAGTGTGTGGTTTTGACGGTGGGTACACATTCTGCAGTCTTGGAAACTGTCTCCTGCTTGCATTCATTCCTGCAATGTTTGTTGATGAAAAGCTGCTGTTGCTGTTTATGGCCCACCTTCCCTGAAGACTAACAGGGCTAACACCATGGTGAAGGTAATACTCAGCACAAAAACATGCATACAAGGTCAGAAAGACAAAGAATTAAAACAGAAGGGAAAGAGACTGAAACTGGAGTTCAAGATCTTAATGACAAAAAAGACAGACTTCTCTCTGAAGTCCAGTAAGATTTCTAGGTGCACGATTTCTTAGAATTTCCTTCTGCTGTTGAAAGCTTTAGTTTATTGAAGGCTTGGTCAGGCTCCAGCCTGGACCCTTCTCTGCGGTCTTGCTTAGAGGAGGATACAATACTAAAATAGTTCTCCGTGAGGAAATTTTGCTCGTTACAAAGCAGTTGGGATGTGGAGAGAATCCCTGATTAAATCGACCTCTTTGAGACAGATTTGTGAAAACATGGAAGTGCCAAGACTTCCAGGGAACTCTGGAACTTCCAGGAAAGTGAATTCCACACCCGGTTTAGGGAGCAGATCTCGTTCCAGTCTCAACCCACATTTTCATAGGTTTTGCCATTATGGTAAACATCTGGGAGGCATCTGCTATAAAATGAAGGCTGAAACTGTAAACACTTGTATAATCCAGTAATGTCTACTTGTCTCTGCAGAGTATTGCCACGCAGTAATTTTGTTTCTGAAAAGAAAGCCCTCAAGTCTTTCCCTGTCATTAATCCCTTTGAAAGGAAGAAAGGGAATCATTCATGAGGTCTGCACTGCCTTCAGAGAGGAGTGTTCACCGTTCCTTTTTTAGAAATCCACTCAGGAGCCCTTTACAGCAAGAGGGGAAGAAATTGCTGTTTGACATTCACGGGCTGCTAAATTGGCTATTGGAGGCCTGAACTCCAACACGGTTGTTTGCCAAGAATAGGAAATATTGTATTGTGTTTTATTGTAATGCCAGGCACAGGAATTTGCAGCATGTTTAGGGCTTGCATATGATACAGACATTTCTGTTGATTATTTCTAAGCAGCCATGGTCAGTGATGTTAATTTCCCAAGGAGCCTACCATTGCTGCTAATAATGATATCTCACGTATCTGCCAGGACTAGATGGCAACTTTTTGTCTTTGCTTATCTGTCTCATGCAGTCTTCCTATCTTTTCTGTATCAGTTTAGCTTATTTAAATATAGAGGTTGTTAGTTGTTCTGGAGAAAACCATTTGCTATCAAACCTACCAGTATCTTGCTGGATGTTTTTCACTATGTGGTGTTGGTAACTTTTATGTAAAAAGTCTTCTTTTCTCTCCTTCAATCCCTGGACACCAAAGCAGGGAAGATGAAAGGTCCTCATAAGAAATAATCTTGTAAGAAGCATCTTGCTTTCACTTAGGTGAGAAATTGAAATAAGTCTAAAACAATGTTCCGTTTTTTAGCTCTCCCCTTCCAGAAACCCGAATCCAGATTCTGTGGCTTGCACACAATTGCATTGCTCATGTTATGCTAACGGTCTGTAGTCAGGTTCTCATTTTATCCCTTTTGCTTTTGCTAGAGTTTCAGGGGGCTGCCTGGGAATTGCTGCTGTTTACTGAGAGAATCTTAAGCTGGGTTGATCTTCAGTTCCAGCACAGAATTATTATTATTAATGTTCCAAGAAAGGAAGCTAATCATTAATTTCCTCTGAATTTTTGCAACTTCAGCTATTTGTGTGACTTACAGCAGATTTTGGGGGGAATTTAGGCCTCTCTTTTTTTTCTTTTTTAATACCTATGGGTGCTAAAACCAACAATGTACTATTAAATGCTTGATATAGCAAACCTAGGATCAGTCTGAAACTCCTGATGAAAATTTGAAAATTTCATATGAAATCCTGGTCCCACTAATACCTGCTAATTTCATCCTACCATTATATTTTTCTACAAAGAAGGAAAAATTGGGAGACCTTCAGAACAACCTAAGTTAGCCATTGCTACTATTCACAACAGTCAAATCTACCACAGTGGGGAGAATTGTCCCCTAATAGCACAGGCAAAAGAAAGAGCAAATTAGAAAGGCATTTCCAGCCTGGAGCAGAACTAACATCTCTCAGACTCCTGAAATCTCTCCTCTGTTAGCAATCTTTTGCTAATTAGTGAAATGATGCTAACTGGAGAAATTATATAGGTTTTTTTCTGAAGTTACTAAATTTCATTCAGATTTTTAAAGGTTAATTTAAAGTAGAAAATCTTGTTGTAACCACTGAATGAAAAGAACAAAATGAAATTACCATTACCCAGGTAACAGGACTAGAAATAGATGCAGTATTAGTCAACTTCGCATGTACTCCCTGCAGCTTGAACTCAAATGCAAATCTGTTCTGTTTCGAGCACAGCAGTGGCTTGTGCTTTGTGTGCACATTTCCCCGGGGAATAAGCTGTGTAGCTTTGCCAAGGCGATATCCCTGAGCAGTGGGAGCTGAAGCAAGTGACTCATGACTGCAAGACGACAGCATGTGATGCAAGACACGCACAGGACAAATTGCTGATAGATGCAGTTCATGACAGAATTTTATTCCCACTGCCAGGAAGGGCCTTGTTCTTTTCCAGCTGTTAGCATGTTTTATAAAACAAATATACATAGTGTGGCATTTCTGATCCAAAATAGATATCAAATAATTTGCAAGGTGAAATATTAAAAACCAGGCACAGAAGTGTCTGTGAAATCAAAATATTAAAAGCAATGAAATAACACTGATTTCTTCAGTCTTTCCCCTCAAATGCCTTAAAAATGAAGCAAAAGCAAAATGCAAACATTTATATGCATTTCTCTAAAGCTGTTATCATGACCACGTGCCACGTTGTACCGTACTGCACCGTAACTGCTTGCATCTCCTACTTCTTTTCTTGCCAGAGCAGGGTTTCAGTCTGCTGCTAGAAATACATTGGTTGGCAAAGAGGTACGTGCACTTCCTCTGTAACCTCTTTCATGCTGGTGAGTGGTTATTCAAGGACAAAAAGAGGTAACTGGGATTAAACTCCTGATAATAGTGAGTTACTTTTCCCCAATATTAGGTAGTAGACACTAAGTGCAATAGGACTGGATCCTGCAGGCGCAAGCGTTAGCATTCGGGACAAAATTGTGAGCTGATCCCTGGCACTTGTAGTTCCCTTAGCCAACCAAAGGAGGCCTTCTGCTTCCTTTTCATTAACTTCAACCCTTTTGTTAAATGGACACGGGAACCAAAATGTGCAGATGTCAGTACCAACCAAAATATTTGTGTATAGTTACTGGGAATTGTACCAGTATAAGGGGTGTTTTAGCTTAGAATTTCACAGCAAGTGGTCTTGCAATTTTTAGAAAGAGTTGCATTTTTAGTTTTCTGAAGGAGATGAGGATCAAGAATGCCATGCTATACAGTCCCGTTCAACTCTTCACAACTTGTGACAGTGATACAGCATTTTAAAAAGAACTTTGTAAAGTTCTTTTTAAAGGAACTTTGTAAAGTCTCTCAGTTTGACACTTGGCCCCTTGTGTGTTTTTCATAGGAGCGGTTCCATTTACTTCATTAAAAAAGGTGATGTGAGGATTGCAAGACTGGGCCTGACATTTGGAGGCTGATACATTGCATGATCTCCTCCCTGAGGCCACATTTTGCAAAAATTCTCAGAATATATGGAGTTTTGGCAAGTCAGGGATCAAGAACAGACAGGTTCAAGTCAGAGGTGTAAGAGAATGGATAGCCCACTGTTACTCTTCTGATTTTGTAATCTCTTAATATATAAAATTACTTCTTTTTTAAATGGCGACAACACTCTCGGGTGTCGGAAAGGTTGTATAGGTCCTTGTTCTGCAGGTTTCAAAGGCCATAAGAGAAGGGAGCACCCAGCGGTTTGCACGACTGGATCTGGAGTACAGAATTGCATGTACCGCTTTCATTATTTACTGCCTGTTACGAGGACTGTTTCTCTCAATCCTGTTTAAAGAAGTTGGGACATCTATGAGTACTGTTCTCTGCATGATAATAGCTAGTGGAGTCAATATGGATTTAAGTCCAACAATTTTTCCGCAGGTTGTTTTTTCACCAAAGCTAAGAATATGTCGAACTTGCTAGTTTGCAGTTCTATTTCATGCTACATTTTGGAGAAACAGCGCTTATGGCTGCTCTTGTTGTACTAGAGACAGCAGTCCCACCTGCCTGTCAAAGGGTTTAGAATGGCCCTTCTAATTCCCTCATTGCTTTGATGGCAAGATCAGATTTCAATAATCTGCTTTCTTTTGCTGATAAAATGGCTCCTTCGCTGCCATTATTGACAATTCCTGGCAAAGTTAATCATTTTAATACAGGCCAAGTGAAAACTTGATATGAAACAAGAATAATGGCCCCCTCCTACATCAAATTTTGCTAATACTTTATTATTACTATTACAATCATAAATTGGTACTTTACAATCTGTTTTAGCAAACATTCAACTGACCATCTCTATGCATCTTTTATCAAGCCGAGCGTGTTATATTCTTGGCAGCCCCATATCTTTTCTATTGTGCTTATGTAGAAAAGCTGGACTTCAGGAGACCTTGGTAGTTAACAGAGTCTGTCCACCGTTCCAAGACAAACTTACATATAACTACCAATATTTATAAAAATATTTCTTCCACTAGTTATGAAAAACAAACTGAAGATAAAACCTCATCAATCTTCCAAGCAACCTCTTCCTGTACTTTTCATAATCCTTTGCATAATGGAGGTAAGCCCTCCAATATGGACATCAGTTTATTCCCTTCTACTCCTTCATAGCTCTGTGTTATATGTATTTGTAGGCTGTTATTAGAGGTGAACTTTTGCTAAACTAAAGAAACCATTTCCCCCTAGGTTGTGTGTCCTGAGCCTTGGATCCTTCTTACAGCCTCTTGCATTGTTCCATTGTTTCATTTTGAATGAAATGCTGTTCCAAAAACCTGGCAGTACTCTACCAGAGACCCTACCAGTGCTGAATATGGTGCAAGGATTACTTCATATGTCTTACAGACTATATTGTTGTTTATGTAGTCCAAAAGGTGATTACCTTTATTGCAATATTGTGACATTGTTGACCCACGTAAAGCTTGTTATTCACTGTAGTCTCACGATTTCTTCATGCACAGTGAGCTGGAATTCCAAAGGGTAACAACACATATCTAGGAAGGCAGCAGCCTGTGCAACAAATGGCCCATAAAGATGTTTGTCCTGTCTGCCCAGAAGCAAAGACAGTAGGTAAGGTTGTGTATCTTCCTGGATTGCTGGCTGGCCAACTGTCACATGAATTATTGCCTCAGGTCTGCCACGGGGTTTATTGCTTTTTGGTGCACTGACAGGCTGAGCAGAGGCGTCGGGGAGATGTGAGAAGGGTTTAGGGGAGTTGTAGAAGGAGAGCATAGGAGGAACAAGGAACATTTGTGGAAGAAAAATTGCCAGTTGTTGATCAACTGTGGTCTTTCTGACTACTCTCTCTCTTGATCAAATTATGATAATCTTCTACTCAAAATTCATGATTTCCAAAAAATATTCTGCTCTGACCAAGGAGGACTGGTTTGAGAGATCAAGTTGCTTTAAAAAATAAACCATAAAACTCTATACACAGTCCAGTGACAAGGTCAGGAGCTTGAGAAGGTATCATCACAGTAGTACTACAGCAGGAGCTGTAGTAGGAAGCCTAGGACAGCTTCTCTATTGCCTACATTTGATCTAACTGGGCCTGCCTTTTTCTTTTTTCCTAACGAAGCTCCTTGTCACACATTGAATAGTTATTTGCTCTTTGAATAGTCCTAGTAACTCACAGATTTGGAAGAGTACCTGGGAGTTAATTTTTTCAAACAGAATAAGCTTGAGAAGGATAGCGTAGCATGATGACTGCAGTTGGAGTGTAGCTTTACTTTTCCCTCTGACACACATTCATCTTTATGAGGAAAGGGCCTGATTTTTTCTAGAATAAATAGGGCAAAGCCTGTAAAAAAAACACTGCTCAGAAACTGGGTGTTCACACTTAAATGAACTGCGTTCTGAAAGGGAAGGAGAATTGTTTTGTGATCCTTGTTTTGCTTGTGGCAACTTTTTTAGTGTATAGACACATAGGTTCCCCCATATTTCGAAAAATCTTGGGACTTAATACTGTTTAGTCACCCCCTTGCTCACGTTTGGTTGTGTATGTAGGTTCTAATTCTTAATCCATGAAAAACACTTCACTTTTTACAGCTTAGAGTATAAAGGGTGGCTTCAGATGTTCCACTGGGGTAAGCATAAAGATTGCTAGAATTAACAAGGTAGCAATCCTGCATAGCATTGGAGAAACAGCATGTGTTCCTGTGTAACCAATACTCTTTCACTGCCAGCAGCTGCAGAGGAAAACAGAGCTCTGCATTTGCACCCTCCTTGCCTTCCTGTGAAGGGCCTCAGTGTTGCCACCCGTGCTGTAGTTTCCTCGCTCAGGTCTACAAGCAGCCTGGTATCAGCTGTGCTCTACAGTGTGAGACTTCCTTGAACCTATTCCTTGCTTTGCGTATATGGTCTACTAGGAGCAGGAGTAGTGGCTGTACAAAACTTAAGGGCCGGCGTTAATAAATGAGGTGTGCTTTCCTTCGCGAGGGAGGAACTTGGTCCAGTGAGAACATCAGATGTGCTTGGGCAGTTTTTAGAAAGAACATCTGTAAATGCCAGAACACTTCCTGGCATCTTCTTTGGACAGTGTATCATTATCAGGAAAGGAAAGGTACAGTTGGTGTAGGCACTACAGAGCCAAACCGTTAACATCACTGCACAGCTGCCTTGTGAAGAGGCCCAGTCTCACCTGACAACGCTGTGGAACCCACGAGATAGATGTTCCCCAAAGAGTCATCCCCTAAAGGAACATGTGCCAGTATGTATGTATCACATGCTTACAAGGCCAAAGTGGAGCATTAAGCCCTATTTCTGGGCAAGGCAAGAAAAGCAGGAAAAAGGGCAACTGTATTCCAACAGTTGACCTCCAAGCTAGAGGAAGGCCAAAGAAACTTCATCCTTCAGTGTATCAAGAGATATGGAAAAACACAGGATAAGAGCTCTTCAGAATTTGTTGCATTGTATTTGTGGAGACCTTAAGAGCAGCAAAATGGAGGCACAGATGCCTTCTGTTCCAAGTAATATGCAGTAGCCACTCCCTTGAAAAGCAAAGGACACATGCAGCAATTGCTGTGAAATGAAAATCAGTGGTTGGGCTTTAGGCTGATTGAGCAAGTTGTAATCAGGTTTCATGTTAACTAGCTTGCAGTGTGTATCTTGTACAAGTATGTGTTACAGGTCATGCTGCGTCCTTTGGACGTGCACATGGATGTGGCATATGGCTTACTGCGTGTATATGTTTTTCTTTATAGGGTGTGTGTTCTGTACTTGTTTATGCCAAGTGTCAGTCATAAGCAGGGCTGGAAACTTCTCTTACGCTTGCCTAACCTTTTCCATGTGAGACCTTACTTTTAGTTGTTTATAAATTTGACAGCTCTTGAGTGTTTTTGTAGAAATTTTCTGTCTCAGGTTCATTTTGGGATAAGAGAAGGAAAGAGGACAAAAGGAATAAGTATAAGCCAGAACAATCGAGTCATGCCTGGAAATCAGTCTATTACAGAATATCCCCCCCATATTTTTGGCAACCTTTCTTTTAAAAGGTGATGACATCTTAAGCTCTGGAATACTGCATTTCTTCTCTGGGGGAAGACAATGCTTTCATGTCAAGAGTGTGCATTTTGCTCAACTTATGAAAAGCAGCCCCAAATGTAACCCGGTTCTGTTAGCCTTTGTGAAGGGAAAAAAAAGTAATTGTCTGTGCTCTGTTAAGATTTGCTAGTGCATTAAATTCTTCAAAGTTTTGTCATCTTTAAAGCAGAGTTGACCTGCAGCTGCCAGTCTGGACTCTTAAGTATCCTGTCTCATCTCACCACTGCAAATGGAGCCTTCCCTTTTCCTCCCTTGTGATTTGAGAAAACGTTGACCTCAATGAGGTTGCCTCATTTGGGCCAGAGCAAGACATGTGCTGGTGGGGAGAGTGCGAGTAGGAATGGGTCAAGGAGTTTGAAGCAGAAGAGGAAGGTGGGACAAAATGACACTAGGCTAAGAGTGATCACTTGAATAGTGCTCACTCGAATAGTGATCACTAGATAGTCAAGGACATGGACTAAGAAAGAAAGAAAGAAAGAAAGAAAGAAAGAAAGAAAGAAAGAAGAAAAAGATGGAGTTACTGGAGATAGTGGAGTTATTGGGGGGCTGAATAGCTCAAATCAGACGAAAAATAAGAGGGAAGACTGGCACAAAAATTTACAGATGCGAGGAAATGTGAATGAGGTAGAAGACATGGCAAGCAGCGTTGGCTCTAAGAATACGAAGATGATGAGAAGAAGAAAATTAGGACTTTGAATGCTGCAGGTTGAGGGATATGGAGAGTGATTGTGTGTGGGAAAGCAGGCAAGGAGCCCGGAGGTGAGGAATGGAGATGGGTGGCCAGAAACTGAGGAAGATCACATCCCAAGATACACCTCTATCTCTAATTCTTCTGGCTTACCCTGCCATCCAGACCAACATCCCCTTGAGATAACCTCCTCGTGTGAAATGCTGTTTTGTATCGTTTTTCCAGACTGCTGGAGCGTACATGGTGCAGATCATTCATTGTTCTGGGCCTATACTTCATGGACATGCACCAATTTCTACAATTAAAGAAAATACCTAAATTTATAAGTGATGAAGAAACTGCTAGTAGTAAGGCTGGCCTAGAACAAGCCCTAAGTTTTGCGACTGGAGTGACAACAGAGAAGAGAACAGTATGTTCCCTCATTTTCTAACAGATTACTTATGATGAAGAAAATATTCTTTCATGTTGCTGAGAAATAATCACACTATTTCAAGAGCCGATTTAAAGCTATCCAAAAAAGAACAAGAGGCATCAGGCATCATTTCTTCTTGTGGTCTTTGAACGTGTGATGGTCAATAATGACAAATGGCCAGAGGAAGATGAAATTCCCAAACATGTTATGAAGTCCTATCTCAGTAGAGTCTTGATGTATTGTAGCACTTGCCAGCCAACACATACATCTTCTTTTACTCTTTGGCAGCCCTCCAAAGGGGTTGTTTTGTGTCAATAACATGCAATTGCATTCACTTCCAAACCCGACTGCAAAGGTGGTGCTCTGTCAGGGCACCCGCAGCTTGGGCTGGCGTGCCACCACAGGGCATTGCGTGGGGCTGACTGCGGAGTCCTTGGCTCCACAGGGCTTTCTGAACACCTGAGGAGGGGAAGCTGCAGCACAGGTGGGATATGTCTGCTGCTCTTGGGTTTCCAGCATGCTGTGGGGAAGGTGTGGGTGGCTAGTGCCGTGGCGCAGGCAGCATGAACAGCAAATGGCAGTTAGTGCACAGGATGGGCGGTGCAGGAGGGTTGGGTGGCCCAGGCCATGTGTACTGACCAACGTTTGGGCATACCGACAGGCGCTGGAAGTGTGCTTGAGCTATCAGGTGCCGCGGTGCTGCGCAGTGAGGGCAGGAGAGCGGCAACGATGGCAGCCGGTGTGACATGCAGGACTGGATGATGGGGGTCCACGTGTGTGGACTTTGGGCACCCCAGCTGGTGTTTGGCATGGGACGTGGGGCCTGATGCGTGGGAGCACCACCACGTACAAGTTGGCTGTGGTACCCGCGGTGCCCTGTGCTGGGGAGTGCTGGGCGACATTGGGGTCTGCCAGTGCCTC
>NW_010558262.1:221058-238241 GCF_000687285.1 Phaethon lepturus | reverse complement strand
TGTTTCTGTGATTCTGTGATTCTGTAATCTATTCTACTGCTGCTGCTCATACTATTTTTAGCTTAAGCCAACGGTAGCTCAACTGTACTACTATTATTACTAGGTCTTCTGTGGGATTTAAAAATGTGTAGTGTCCTAGTTGTTAAAGGTTGGACTGAAGTTGTGTGTAGGTTAACTGACCTATTCGAATCATTCTCTTATTTTCTAGAGATTCTTTTGACTTTACAGTATTTATAGGAGTAACTTTCTAATTGAAATGCCTGCTCAATAATGCTGCAGATATTACTGCTTTCTGTTTAAATGGACAGACTTCTCAAATGTTAGTATTTCTTTTTTATGGTCAGATAGAACAAAGTAATCTTGGCCTTTTTCTTTTTTTGTACAAAATTTCCTTGAGGCAAGTATTTTGCTTTAAAAATGACCTAAGACACTTAAAATGTATTTTTGGGTTTTTTTTTGTTGTTTTTGTTTTCTTTCTTTAAGTCAAGTCTGAAGGTCTAATGGGGCCAGGATGCCAGCCCAAGTATTTTAAAGGTGTTGCTTTAAAGCTGTTCCTTAGCTCTGTGCCAAGGTGTTTAGGAAATTAATTGAGTGCAGAATGACTGACAGACTGCTAAGCAGTGGCTGTTTTTTATGAAATGTGTAAAGATGTGTGTCAAGGTAGCTTGTTCTTCCTAAGCTTGTGAGTTGTATCAGAATTTCCAGAGTTATATAAGTAACATCATTGAAGCTTTACTTTTAGGATTTTCAGTTCTCAATCTTGAGGTCACTAAGGACAGTGAATACAAAACACAAATGTAGGTAAAAATGTTTTTAACATTGCAGCCAGTCTCTACCTTTTCAGAAGAGTTCTTTCTTCTGGTAGGCTGTGACTTGTGTGTTGGAGTATTATGAGAAGAGTATAACAATTAGTCAGATGTTAGTGTAAAAAATTTTGTTAAAATTTTCTTTAATTTACAAGTCTACCCAGAGTTTCTAAGAAGTGAAAATGAAAGGTGACTCATTCACTGTAAACATGGAACTGAAAACCAAAATGTATTAAAAGCTATGAGTCTTAGCCCTCTATCCATATGTGCTTTTAAAAAAACAATAACTTTTTTATTCTCATGCTGATTTGTGCAAACACATAGTGAAGAAATATATGTTAATTGATTTAAATTTCCTACCCTTTGTCATCTTTTAAAATATTGCAGTGATGTAAAATGGGAGATAAGTGGCTTAATACAGCTTTACGGTGGATACGAAATTTGGAGAGCAGAAAGATACTTGAAAAATGTTCTTTCTTAGTATTATAAAGTGTCATGAATTATGACTAGGGATACACAAAAAATGTTTTAAAATAGAGCTGGTATAGACTAAGTTAAGTTGTTTTGTAAAACAAAGCATGATTCTCAATTGTCCTTGCGTGCTGGACTGTGAAGAGAAAGAGCTGATCCAGTGTATGGCTTTTGGGGGAAGGAAATTATAGGAAGCTCTTTCTGTTCCTTAGCCGTGAGTGCTTACTGCTGGACTTATTTGTGGCTGACTCTATCAAAGCATATGGCTGGCCTGAAAGAACAGACCTTCTGAGATCACGTGCTTTTTCAAGGCATGTCCTGGCTGTCACTGCCAATTACCAACTAGCTGATTTTTGAAGGCTTATCAGTTTCAGTAAAGCAGTTCCTGATCCTACAACCCTGTTGTATGATGTTGTTTGTAAGCGAGTAATTGTGAGAGATCCCACAATGACTAAATGCAAAACTGTCATGAGAATGATTTAAACGTGCTGTGAGAGGAGATATTTCAGGGTGATTACTGGTTTGGTGTAGTTAAAAAAGACCCAGGGTGGTCTAAACCAATAATAACAGACATTTGTAAACCATATTTGTCACATGCTTGCATGGAGAGAATAACAAGACCTTGAAACCTCCATTGCCCTTAGAACAGATTAATGCCATATCTATAATTTACCTGCCTCACAAGACAACTAAAGCAAGTAAACAAAGGGCTCTTAGGGGAGGGGAAGAAGGTGATGGCAAAGGCACATCAGAGGCACATCGTTTTAATCAGTGGGGGACAAAAACCCACCACTTGAAGGGGTGCTTGTTGAATTCTACGGAACCTTTAACATTTATTAAGTTGCCTGCTTATGTTTAATCATCGGGCTCTGCTACTTTTCAGTCTGCATACCACTAGTTACAGCACTCTTGTGACATACAAAGATCCTCTTGATTAGTGGTCCACAAAGCTGTGGTGTGCCAGGGCATGCAGCTGATTCATGGCAAGCATGTTTTTCCAAGAGATTTTTCAGTTAAAATTTTGAGGTGTGTTCAAGAGTCTGTGAGAAATTTTTAGGCCTGATAGTGTGTTTGGAGCTAAGCTTGAGAATTGTAGTTATATGGATTCCAGAATATGAGTAATAGCTCTCTGAAAGGTTATGTGAAAGGTTGGAATATACATCACTAAATTATTTTTGTTAATTGGATGAATATTACTGTGATTCATGAATTATTTTCCACATGTTCTATGAAAAAAAAAGATATCTGTCAGCAAACACTGCTGTATGTGTGTTTACTAAAATTTCTGACGTTCATATAGCAGAGACAAAGTGTATGGAATGGATTCACATGTAGGTAGCAAGGAAATAGAGATTTAACTACAACTAAGAAAAGGAATATGGTAGGCACACACACCTGAATGAGTGCTGATTCTAACTGTCATGTCTGTGTACAACTGTACAGAGGTAGTCAAGAACCCTGAAGTTGTCCAGCTGCATTAGCGCAACTTTGCACAAAGCTAATAAACTTGGGTTTCCTTTCAGCATGCTACACTGATCATTGTAAGACAGCCCCAAATATTAATCCTCTGTCTCTGGAGGGGTTATTCTGGGACAGTAAAATTATACTGTGGCATTGGCATGGTGCAGCACTGTACTAACATATTGAAGTTTCTCCTGGATTGAGGCTGTTATTTTTCTGTGCCGTGGAGTTCTATTACCCTGGATCAGTGCTAAGATGGGGATCCCTGCACCATGCTTTGCTGCACAGGATTAGTGTTAAGGCTTTTAAGTAACAGTTTCAGGTGCAGTCTGATGCTCTCTGGAATAATTTCAAAGCCAGTTAGTAAATAAACTTGAGGTGCCAGCACTACTGAACTGAGAATAGTTAAAACCTGGGACCAAAACACAAGCATTACATTCCATGTTAGGTCAGTCTGTAACTTAGAGGCTTGCTAGTGAATGAGAACAACATACGTGTGTAGTAAGTAGTTGTTTTTAATGTCTTCTTTTTAGATTTTTGTTCTTCACATGCAGTTTACTCATTAGACCGTAGTTATGATTGCTGTGTTTTGTAGCATTTAATTTAGTGGCTGTGCAAGCTTCTGTATTGAGCAAAATTCACATGCATGGGTCTGTTTAGCTGCAAGGCCAGTAGAGCAGAACCACAGACCCTGTATACTTCTGGCTTGTTCTGACAACATACCTGATGTTTTTACATAAGTCTGTACAAGACAGTTATTTTGGTCTTGACCAGAGAAACAGATTCAGTTTACTGATCCATAATGAAAACCTTCTTTATGCCTTTGTAACTCTCTTCTGTTAGTCAAACACATTTCCTTCTGTATTGGATGTGAAATCTCTCTTTGCTTAGTCTGGTGGAGAGTTGTGATATTTGTTATCTGTTTGAAAATGTGTGTTCACAGAATCAGAAAAGTAGGTCTGAAAGGAATGCAAGAAGTCATGCAATATCTGTGCATCCCAAATCAGAACGAAATATAAGTGAGCAATTCCAACAGATTTTTTGTTTCTTTAAAATGTCTATCCCTATCTTTGCTACAACCACTCTGTACAACCTATTCCAGTATTTCACTATCCTTAGTGTTAAGGATACTTAACACTTAGTGTTAAAATGTTTCCCCTTTTGTTCTCCTTGCTGTCATTTAAATCTGGTGTGTCTTTTCTTATTGGCTGTCTACAGTGATCATGGAACAGATGATTCGATTCCTTTTACACGTTTGAAAAAGATCCATAACTCCTGTAACTTTTCTCGTTGCAGCCTCAGTCTCCTCAGTTATTACTCTAAAGTGGGATTTTTTTTAGGAGACTCTTGCATGGTCAGAGTTCTGTTCCCTCTTGTTTTGAAGAGAGGTTTTTGGGGTCGGGGCAGGGATTATAATTCCCACAACTGTTCAGAGCACTTCAGCTCCGGATTTATCGTTGTTGAAGATGATGAAAGGTAACCAGACATTTTTACAGGCTACAGGCTATTAGTTCACTTTGATATTTGCTGTTTTGGGCAGGACTGGAGAGGGATTTACAACAGGGAAGCGTATTTCCTTTGCACTAAGCCTGTGAATTCACTATTGTGATTCTTTTTTTGTAGGACTATTGTAATATAGTCAGCGGTTTATTTTTTACAATTTGAGTGCAGACATTTGTGCATGTTGAAATGTGTGCTTTATAAATTGTTTTTAGGTTTAGATCTGTTTCTGCAAGTTATCAAGACTATTTTAGTTTTAGTCTTGCCCTTTGTCATCTTTGTATTTTCTTTCAGCTTTCTCTCTTTTTCATGACCTTGGTTGAGAATATTTAGTTTTTCCAGACACAGAAAAAAAGTTTTGAAGAGCCTTGTTTGATACATATTTCTATTTGGTAGTGGTCATTGTTATCTATCCCAAGACACTTCCACAGCTGATGTTTTTGTACAGTCCTTACACTAGTTCATTTAGAGCATGTTTTCTGAACCTGCTTTGGAGAATCTCGTTTGTGATGAGGTTAAAAACCATGCTACAGAAATGGCATATGTTATTGTCTACTTCTTTTACTCACACACCCATAGCCTTACTACAGAAAGAAATGAGATTGAGTCAACCCAAATTAGCTTAATTCACTTGTCACTTTTCTTTTTTGTGCTTATAAATAATCTTTTTTCTTTTTTTCCAGAATTACAGTTAAATTACTATTCCTTTACTCTTCCTTATTTTCCTCTTTTTAAGGAATCCCTGCTTTAAAAGATTTCCCCCCCCCCTCTTTTTAAGGAATCCCTGCTTTAAAAGATTCCCTCCCCCCCAAGTTCTCCAATTACTTCATCAATACTCCAACAGGGTCTCAGCTTAATCACTTACGACTTTCAGGTTTGATCAGGGTATGTATGATAGGATGAAACTAAACAGGTTTAGGCAATTTGGAAGCTGACAGGTTATCCTAAGTATTCTTTAATTTGTTCTTTTACCAATATTAATCTGAAATCTTAGTATTTTTTTCTGATTTTAATTAATGATTGAAAGTCAAGTCTGAAGGGCAAAAAAACCCAACAAAGCAAGCCATGAACATTTTTTGAAAGCTGACAGGTTATCCTAAGTATTCTTTAATTTGTTCTTTTACCAATATTAATCTGAAATCTTACTATTTTTTTCTGATTTTAATTAATGATTGCAATCTTTCAAGTCAAGTCTGAAGGGCAAAAAAAACCAACAAAGCAAGCCGTGAACATTTTGTCTTTCACAGTATAATCTGTCTCTGGAGATTTCCCTTTAGTGCTCCAGCACTTATGTCATCATCCTCCTATTACTTCAACATTCCCAGAATCTTTTCTTGCTGTGTTTGGAGTCACTGGCTAATTCAAGTTCATTTTATGTTTTGCCAGTATTGATTTTTGTCCTTTATGTGTTTGTGTTATTCTTCTAAATTTGATTGTAGTAATCTGACCTAGTTTCTATTTTGGATAGGCTGCCTTCATCCTTCTGAGAAAGTAAAGAAATATTTGAGGATAAACGCATTGGTCGTCTTCTCTCCATGTCCCACACAGAGAAACACACAGTGACCTATGACAAACAGTCACAAAGTCATCTTTCTTCAAGTCCTTTCTTTTTATTTTACTGAAGGAAAAGTAACCAAAACTATATCATGATGGAGTCAAATGGCAACCTGCATGCATATGATGGTGTAACCTAGATGCAGAAAGCAGCAACAGGCTGTAACCTGTGGGCTTTTTGCTCTGATGTGGCAATTATTGGGTAGAATTAGGAGGCAGAAGAATCAGTAGTCATTAGTATGAGAAGGAAAGCTTATAATCTTTGGGAATGTGGTGACTAGACCTGTGATTTGCCCTGATCTGTTGAAGAAGGATGAGCAGTGCAGGAACAGATTTAGAACTGAGCTGTAATTTATTTGGAAGTGAAAAACATAAGGATATCTGACCTGTAAAACTTTTTTCTAGTGGGATTGGTTAGTGGAGATAAAATGACTCCAAGATGCAACACACTCAGCTTGCTCTTTCTCTAAATGGTAACAGGTGGCATGCATTCACTAGAGAATTATTTCATTGAGGACACCAGCTCCCTGTTAGCAACTGTGGAAGATCACCACAGACTACAGTGAAAACAAACAGGACCTGGGTGCTTTTTCTGGCAGTTGAGTAGTGAGTGGTGTAGGTCTGGTATCTATGCTCTAGCTCTGCTGCTCACCAAACAACTTCTGTTTTTCCGGTGAATCCCAAATTGTTGTACAGCAACAGCAGCATGGAAGAGTTGTATGCCTTTGTATGACCAAGTATTGGTGTCTCCTGGATGTAGTAACTTCTTTACTTGAGCTTCATAGCCTTATTTCTAATGGCACTCTTCCTCTGTGGACTTGTTTATTAACAACTTGTTTATGCATTCATACATGGTTTTGCTTGGCTCTGAAGCTGCTGCACCAATGTAAATATTTTTTTGTCTGACTGTTCTGAGAAGATACTTCTGATGATTAATCTGAGAAAATGGAACTGTTCAGAAAATTTCTGAACTAAAATAAAGTTAAAAAGAGTTACTGGGATCTGTTTTTCAACATGTTACCCATGGAAGTACTTCTGACTACGGTACGTTTGTTTTTTTTTTCTTTAATGATTTAAATATTTTGAGTAGTGCATTGCAACATGACTGTGCAGAAGGTTTCCTAATGAAGCAGTAGGATAATATAATTTAGTTGCTGTAGGTTAACCATTTGATCTTTAGTGTGCTAGGAAACTGCAAATGCAAAAGTATATTTTTCAAAGCAAATCCGCATGACTTAGAGAATTGCAGATGAGGTATAAATAGAGAAGTAGTTCTGTACAGCTATTATTCTAATCACTCTTATCCTCCCTCAACTAAGAGTTTCACCAAGCAACTCTGAGCAAAGAGGTTTCAAAAAGGTTTGCAGCATTTGAGTGGAGTATTGAGTCCTACAGAAGTTAATGTATTTATGCTAGTATATAGAACCATAATCATGACAAAAAAGGTGTCTGTATCTGTGAAAACTGGAGGTCCTGTGCACTAATGTGTGAAGTGGAAAATACAGGAATTTTGTGTTGATTATGTTTGGACTTGTATATAAAAGGCAAGCTGCCTTGATTGCTTTGGCTGTGTTAATTACACAGTATTGTAAGCATATGGCTCTTGGCTTGCTCATAACTACCATAATGAATAGACAATTCATGAAAAGCTGAATGCCTTCTATTGATTTCAGAGTGAAAATGGCTGTTTTTCTTTTTTGACTGGACAACAGAAAGATGATAAACTCATTACCTGTAGTTTTTCTAATGGGCAATCTTGCTTTGTACAAGCTATCAATCTGAAGCCTTTGATTCCATTCAAAACCTGAATCTTTGATCTTTTCTAAAATAAAAAAATTTGGCAAATTCTAAGAAATACGTTCCATCTAGGTGATAGAATGATTTTTCTTTTAGGATTCATTACTGACTAGGAAGACTTGATTAGAGTCTTTGATTTTTGACGTATGGTATTTGATGAACTGTTTGGCCCAAGGCTTTTATACTAGTATGTGGTGGGTTGACCCTGGCTGGAGCCAGGTTCCCACCAAGGCTGCTCTATCACTGCCCTCCTCCTCACAGGGGAGAGAAAATACAACGAAAGGCTCGTGGGTCGAGATAAAGACAGGGAGATCGCTTAGCAAGTATCATCATGCGCAAAACAGGCTTGACTTGGGGAACTTAATTGAATTTATTACTAATCAAAATCAGAGTAGGGTAATGAGAAATAAAATCTTAAAACACCTTCCTCCCACCCCTCCTTTCTTCCCAGGCTCAACTTCACTCCTGAATTCTTTACCTGCTCCCCTGCAGCAGTACAGGGGGACAGGAATGGGGGTTGTGGTCAGTTCATCACACCTTGTCTCTCCCACCTCTTCCTCCTCAGGGAGAGCCTGGGGTCCCTCCCACAGGAGACAGTCCTCCATGAACTTCTCCAGTGCGAGTCCTTGCCACAGGCTGCAGTTCTTCATGAGCTGCTCCAGCCTGGGTCCCTGCCACAGGGTGCCGTTGTTCAGGAACAGACTGCTTGAGCCTGGGTCCCCCGCAGGGTCACAGGTCCTGCCAGGAGCCTGCTCTGGCATGGACCTCCCACAGGACCACAGCCTTCTCTGGGCGCATCCCCCTGCTCCAGCATAGAGTCCTCCCCAGCTGCAGATGGGAGATCTGCTCCAGTGTGGAGCTCCATGGGCTGCAGGGGCACAGCCGGCCTCACTGAGGTCTTCACCCCAGGCTGCAGGGGAATCTCTGCTGTGGTGCCTGGAGCACCTCTGCCCCTCCTTCTTCACTGACCTGAGTGTCTGCAGAGTTGTGTCTCTTGCATGTTCTCACTCCTCTCTCTGGCTGCTGTTGCCCTGTTTTTGGGTTTTTCTTTTTCCCCCTTCTTAAACATGTTATCCCAGAGGTGCTACCACCGTTGCCCTGTCCAGCAGTGGGTCTATCTTGGAGCTGGCTGGCATTGACTCTATCAGACATACGGGAAGCTTCTAGCAGCTTCTCACAGAAGCCACTCTTCTAGCCCTGCCGCTACCAAAACCTTGGCATGCAAACCCAATACACACCTTCTAGCCCTGCCGCTACCAAAACCTTGGCACGCAAACCCAATACACAGTATATGGAGCCTTATTTGAAGACCAGAGGTTAAAATCTGAAAATTTTTCTGATGATCAGAGATGACTTGTAACAGCTGTTCTGTCTTACTGGAAATAATATCTGTCCATTTATTAGTCTACCAATCCCCACATTATAATTATTTTAAATTAAGCAGAGACTATGTCTCCCCTGTGGAGGGCTAGTGACATCACTCGTGTTTTCAGTTAGGTTTATGTAGTCCTTTGCTGAATCAGAACCTGAGTAAGAGAATGACTTCAGTAGAGAGTAGGTGCTACGTCTCTCATGAGTCAGGTCTCTTTGTTATATTAAAAAAGTTATTTCTAAAAAAATGTTCCTTGCAGAAAAAGAATGAGTTTCAATGACTTTGGAACAGTTTTTCCTGGTGTTAATGGATAGATAGCCTGTTGGAAAATTTCTCTCTCTGGAGAGAAACTGCAGAATAAATTATTACTTAGCAATAAAGCTTGGGTCAATTCTTTGAAAATAAATTATTCCTCATTTGAAGGTCATGCTGTGGCTAGTGCTGTTTCCAGCTCAGTGATTAAAAGCTTAGTCATCCTCTTCAATTTCTCCTGGATTGGTGCCTTGTGTGTGGGAACTGAGTCTGAGCTTGACAGGGACCAATAGGCCAGTATATTGGTCTGTGTATTGCTGAGGAGCCTTTTTAAAGAGCACGATATTAGTAACATTCATTTTTTGGTTTTGTTCTCTTAAGAAGCAAACTGTTACATATTTGAAACAATTCTTTTTTGCACATGAAAAGTAGCTAAAACTTATTTTACTGATTTATCCTCTGAAGGTTTCTTTTTTTTTGTTGTGGTTTTTTTTTTTCTTCTTTTGTGTTTTATAAAAGGAAAGACGACACCTGTTTTCATTGGGAATTGAAAGCTTAAGGAAACATGAACTTAGGTAGTCACTGTTCCTGTCTGGGTTTTCGGATGTAAAAAGGGTTCTGTATGGTTCCTTCACTCTAGACCCCTCTTCTAATCAGAGAAGAAATGTATTGAGTTGTTGGAGGTCACAGCCCTTGCTGGTTCTCCAGCATTCTCTGTTAATCTCATCTATGTTCCACTTGGAGCAAGCTGGAGCTCCGTGAGTTTCTATTTGACATACGATTTTTCATCAGAGGGGGGACAACAGGAAGGAGTGCTTTAGAATGTAAAGCTGCTTTGAGCTGCACCTTTGCAAAGCTTTCCAAAAACTACTAATTAGTCCCTGCAGGTTTCACTTAAGTGCTGAGTAGTAATGTTAACAAGGTTTTGCATACTGTGGTAGTCTTCAGGTACAAGCTCTCGGGAAAAGGAGGAGGAAGTCAACCATCTCTGTTGGAGGAGTTAAGCAGCCTTGCTCTGAACGTTCCCCCCTTCCTCTTTCTTCCCCCAGCTTTATGTGCTGAGCGTGACGCCGTATGGTATGGAATATCCCTGTGGTCAGTCGGGGTCAGCTGTCCCGGCTGTGTCCTCTCCCGGCTTCTTGTGCACCCCCAGCCTCCTCGCTGGTGGGGTGGGGTGAGAGGCAGAAACGGCCTTGACTCTGTGTAAGCGCTGCTTAGCAATAATGAAAACATCTGGGTTATCAACACTGTTTTTAGCACAAATCTAAAACATAGATTTATATGCCAGCTACTAGGAAGAAAATTATCCCAGCCAAAACCAGCACAGGGGTGTATCCTTTTATTCAGGCAGTCTAGGATGCATGATACTCCTGTAGCAATACTGGCCAGGCAGCAAGCAGGGAGGGAAAGGTGCCTAGATATTTCAATTGCACAGATAATGAACTTTTGTTCCCCTTATAATATATCGCTAGTTGGCTATGTAGTTTTCTCACATTGATTGCATTTTTTCTGGCATATATACCCATTTACATCACTATTTTTGCAATTTACTGAAACTGCAAGTTTAGCCATCTTACCATTCAGGTCAGATGAAAAGTGTGTTTTGATTTTGCTAGTTACTGTCTAATTACTGTAAACAGTCATGATTATTATAATTGGAATTCTCAATGCATAGTTTATGTACTTACTGACAGTCAGCTACACATCTCTCATCCCTTCTTTTGAAGGATTCTCACCAATGGACACACAAACCTCCTTGCAGATGACTAGGCCCAAGTCCACAGGTAGTGCCTCATAAGGAGAGTTGCCAAATGTACCAAGTTGTCTGGCAACATACGTGACACTGGTCCAGAGCTATCAGAAATTTGCCTTGCAATATAGCAGCTATTGAATACAATGTACAAATGCTATAGAAAGAATATTGTTACAATAGAAAACAGAATGTTCTTGTAGAGATACTAAATTGTGGGTTTTTTTTTTCTTGGTTATCTAAGGAGACTGTAATTATCAAACTTGTTATCCAGTGGGAATTGTTATTACGTGGCTGGATTTTTGGCAGCTCTCTATTCTTACTGTGGCATTAATGGGCTAAATCAGTAGCCAGCTTGAACATATTTCACTGGCTTTCATAAACCTGAGTTTTCAGGGCTAGCTCCTTAACACAGTGCTCAAAAGAATTTAGAATGTTTTGCATTTGGGACATTTTTCTGTGCTGAAGTGATTGATGAGGCTGATTTTTAAATCTAGAAGTTGGCATACTGTGACTGCTTAACAAGGACAAATTATTTTTGTCTGAGTTAGAAGAGTGTCTAAAAAGCAGGAAAAATAGTTATAACAGACATTCCACAGCTGCTGTGTGGGTGTTGTAAGTTGAGTAAGTATACGGAATGCAGATGTATGCATTTGTTAATGCATACACCCACTTTTTGGGGTGGGTTTATTTTTGTTGTTAGTGTATGAGTAGCACTTTAACAGAAGAATATTTTCCATGCTACAATTTCCTAATACAGTTTCCAGTTTGGTCACAATTCTGTAAAGAGAAAACCCCAAATAAAACAAAAACCTCACCAAAACCCCCTCAATGCTGAAAGAATCCCCAAAACTGGGAAATATATGGCCACTTAGTAAAAACTACTCCTACCGCAGTCTGATATTTGATTAGCATGAAAAATGCTTGAAGTGAAGGATTATTTAGCTTTGGAAGAATATGGTTGCCAAGGTGCTGTGGGACTCCATGTGCAGAACCTTCTTTGCTGCTCCATATCACAAGCTGTGGAGCGAGTGCACGGCACAGCCTCAAAACACTCTGTGGTCTTGCAGTAGTCCATAAGACTTTTGTTCCTGTTTGGGACCACTATTCTTTTGTTCTCTGTTAGCACCTGACACAGGAGTCATCTATTTTTCCATTTCTATAATGTTTAAATGGAGTGAGATTTCTTTTTTATTATTGACATACGGAGAACGTGGTATTTACCAAGCTTTCCTAAGATCGCTGCAGTTACAAAGACTTCATGCCACCTCGTATTCCATTCCTTTCTCCCCCTAGCCTAATTATGCTTAAGGGAACACAAAGCAGAACGTGTGGCTAAAATGATGCACCCATCTGCTCGCATGTTTATTTTCTCCTTTCTATGTAGTTTCTCCTATGATGTCCTATCTCCTAGCATGACCTGTTTCTGTTATCTTGTGTCGGGAGCAAAGTGTCCCTCCTGTTAGGTTTCTGCAGTGCCTGTAATGCTGAAGTGCTGATCCCAGCTGCTACTACACAATCCTACAGCAAATTGTTCCAGCAGAGGAATGGAGATCTTTTACCTCTTCTCTTAAAGAACTAATATTGCAGAATCGGAATATGCTTCACAAATTTAAAATCTACTGCAGGGCTGGAAACCTATGCAGCTAACTTTTGAAATATACAACTGCATCTCACATTCATGCTGAAAGAAGTTTATATTAGAAATGTTGGAGCTTTTTTCCTGAGCAAGAACAACTTCTCCAACATGCGTTAAAAATTGGCTATTATAATAAAATACAAAAGATTTGTTCCCTTTCAGAAGACAGTTATGCTTCTTAGCTTTGAAGATTAGGTCTCTCAAGGATTATACTTTTTAAAAATTCTGTGCACTTTTCAGAAATGATGTTCTACTAATAATCGAAAAAGTAAATTAAGTAGTCATTGAGTATGATTTATCATTTTAACAGTGAGGTATTGTCTTGTGAAGAAAGTTTTAATATATCACAAAAATAATCTAGAAGAAAGGAAACATTTCAGCAAGGTTATTTTCATGTTAAACAAAATTTCCAAGGCAAAAGAACTCCACTACGGTTTTTATGTAAATGTAAATCACAGTCCTGAAATGGTAGATATTACATTGACTGTAGTGTGGCTTAGGATGGATACAGAGAGAATATAACTTACTGCATCCTAGGCTCAGCAACCCAGGAAATTACACCACTCTATATCTTAGAATTTGTGAGTGTGCTGCAAACAAGAGAGTGATACTGTAATGAGATGAAAGTAATTAAATTTAAATCAATTGGGCAATACTTAGCTACTCAGTGAAAGAAATGCCTAAGTCAACTTTTTAAAAAACATCCATAAATACAAATGAAGATTCTGTTATTGTTTCTGTTACAGTATTTTATTCACAATTTTTTGCAAAGACTTACACAGCAGTTTCCCTGTGGCTTCAGGGGATTTTGGATCAAATCTGTGCTTGGTCAAATTGTAACTAACAGCGGAAAATTATCATCTCATTAGTAACATGGTATTCATTTCAGAGGAGGGACTGTTGGCAAGAAATATATGGTGGCACAAAGTCCTAATGCTGAAGTATTGAACGCTTGCTGTGCAACATGGAACTCAGTTTCTGCATGAAATGTGGAGAAAAAAAAAAGTTTTTAAATGCAACATGTGTCAAGATGGTTTCTGCTTGATAAATTACTTGGTCATGTGAAGTGCAGTGCTGCTTAGACTGATTTACCTGGCCTCATTTTACTAATGAGGCCTTACGAAATGAAATCTGAAATACAACATTATGTCTATGGCAGTAGTTTCAATGGTGGTTGCTGAGCCTCTCTTCCCATCTACCACATGTTGTTTCATTCCCTGACACACAGCCGGAGAGAAGTAAGGAGTCTGTTGCGGAGGAAACCAGGGGACAGAGAAACTGAGGTTTCTCTCTATGTTCTGTGACACTTGGGATGTTGGAATCTATTTTTCTGCCGTTATCAGGAGGGACTGCTATGTTTACCTGTCAAACCACATATCCTCAGAAGATCTTGGGCCTCACAAGATGCATAACAGAAGGCCTGATGGCCATGTGTACTAATCTGCTATAGCTGATATTCCTTCTGCTTGTTGCCTTTTAACTTTTCCCCTTTTCCTGCTTTTCAACTTATTTTTCTTCCATATTTTCTTTCTCCTTATCCACTTCTCTACCCATCTTTCCTTCGTTTTTTCCCTTGCTGCTTCCTCTAACGTATGCCAGAGCCTATATTCCAATCACAGTCTCCCTCATTCTCAAGAGCATGGGGAGAATATGCGGGGACTGGAGGAAATGAGTTATTTATAGATTGACTGGTCATAACTGACAAACTTCTGCTGTGTGATATGTAACCATGTTGTTGTGGAGTCTTTTCCCATTAGAGGCTGGGAGAAGGTAGGCTTCTGTGCAGAGGTCTTGCTCAGGGCTGTAGCTGTGAGCAGCAAAGGGGCTGTCTCTGCAGGAAGCTGACAGAGCAGACAAAATGCTGGCTGATGTTTTGGGGAGAAAAGTATGCAGCAAGCATCAGGTAATACATAAGAATGTATGATAGAAAGAATAAAAGAGCCTGCAGACAGCAAAGCATCAGGCCTCCAAAGGCTAACATGGCAATTACAGATAATTGCTTTAGTTCTGTCATTTTGCTTTTATTTTGTGAGAAGCCGAACTATGCACTAGGTGAGTAATTGGAAACATAGTGTGTGATTACTTAAATATGATGTCTTACAATTAGTACAGAGGAATAACTTGCTTAAAGAATAGGTTTTAAACCTGATTTAGATAAAATTGCTTTTTTCGCATTAAGTTTGTGACATAGGCTTAAAGTTAAAATATATTCTCAGTGTAACAAAACAAATAAGGAAGATACGGAGATACTGTCTTTCTGCTCCTTTACCTTGTCTATCCTGACACGCTTACATGATGGCTTCTTTGGCAGAACAGTCTCCCTGGATGATGGATTCTGAATTTTTTTCTCTCTGAAAAGTGCCCTAACCATTATGCTGAACAGTATTTTGTACTTGACCTTTATTGTTCCAACTGCAACTTCACATGATATCAAGAGAAGCAAATTTTAAGTCAGTTCTTTAAAAAATGGAAATACTATATTGTTTTCAGGAAAATACTGCTCAGACTATACATAGGGAGGATGCTTTCCTCAGCCTTGAAGTTGGAAGTGCCTGAACCCATCTTTTCTGTAAATGAACAAAGCACCAAATAAGAAAAAACAAAACACGCCCTCCAGATACCCACTTTTAACCCAACCTACTCATTCATCAAATTATGAACAGCTGAAAGCAGACTTTTTTATAATGGAAAATGTTACACAAGCCAATGCAAAGCAAGGCAGTGTTTTTTTCCACACTTTATCTCTCACCTGCAGTTTGTGGTTTATTTTTTCTCCAAACTTAACTGGAATTTGAAGTTTTACATGGCGGGGAGAGAAATGTACTAAAATATTTCCTCTTCCCAGTATGTCAGATTTGTGGAATATGGGGTAGTTAGCCTTTCACCGTGACAAGTTTTGCATGTCCTGCATAGAAGGAGCTTTCTGCATCAAAGATGCAGAACCAGACCCTTGGAGTACTTTGAGTTTAGTGATTTACGTGTATGTGGTTTTGAATCTTCCATAACAATAAGCCTCTTATCCCTTACCCTGATGGCAACCATTCAGGCAGGACTTGTGTTGTTATGTAATTCCTTGAAAAGGAATATTCCTGACTTTCCATAAAGCTACAGAATATTCACTTTCAGCCGCTGAATAATGAAAGTTAGTATCATATTTCAGCTGAAAGGGACCTCCAGAGATCTAGTTCAGTGTTTTGCTCAAAGCTGAGTTCTAAGATCAGGTTGCTCAGGTCCAGTCTGGTTGACTTCTGAATATCTTTATGGGTGAAAATTCCATAGCCTCTCCAGGCCTCTGTTGTAGTCCATCACCCCACTTGTGGTGAACTGTTTTCCTTCCTCTAAGTCTTGATTCGCTTTCCTGCAGCTTATCTTGCCTCACCCTTTCGCTGTGAATCTCTGAGAAGAGTCTGGCTCCATCTTCTCTATAACATCTCTCTTTGTAACGGAAGACTATAAATGGGATCCCTCGCTTTGTGCAATCGTGTCTTTTCAAGCCTGAGTAGACCTAGTTCCTGCAGCCTCATGCTATGTGCTCCAGCACAGCTAGCAATCCTGGCTGCCATCCACTGAGCTCTTGAAAACTTGACAAACCTGAAAACTTGTGATCTACTTTTGTGGAAGCATAAAATACACCTTTCTAAATGTCTTTCTAAAATTCTCTAAACTGTCTGCAGAGAATCATGTAACGTGTTTTGGTTTTGCTTCTTTATTATAATCAAGGGAAGCAGAAAAAGATTGATTTTATTTTTAACCTCTTCTATTTTATTCCTTAAAAGAATTTTTTC
Organism: Phaethon lepturus; assembly: GCF_000687285.1. Lineage (NCBI taxonomy): Eukaryota > Metazoa > Chordata > Aves > Phaethontiformes > Phaethontidae > Phaethon > Phaethon lepturus. Next base: position 221,854 of record NW_010558262.1, on the reverse strand, counting down.
CTAGATTTTATCATGAGCACTTGAGGTATATACTGAAGATTGTATCATTATGTTACAATTTATAAGGGTCTGGAGTTTAACTAATACTAATGAGGCTTCTTTTGATTCAACAGGGGAAAAATGGCTTATTTAGAAACACTTAAGTCTGACTAATGTAAATATTTCCCAACCAAGAAAGCTTTCCTAGCCTCCCTAAATTGTTCGAGGTCCTTACAGTATTGTAGTCTCTAACTAGAAAAGCTATCAATGAGGACATTTTCTTTAACAGTGCCCTTTCCTCAATGGAAAAACTGACCTCATTATCATTTGTGCAAAACCACTGGAGTTGTAGAAATGAGTGTATTCTATTAAGGCTTATTATGCTGAGGGGCTTATAAGAAAAATAGTAAGTTGCTCCAAAGCAAGAACTTGATTATACAGAGAATAACTGTACTTATACAAACCCCTTGAACTCAAAAACTTCTCAAGCAATTTAATTAGATGAATCTCTGGATATTATAATTCATCAGTGTTCTTCCACACTGCTGATACTATCATTAAAAAAAGGAAAAAAAACAAACAACAAAAAAACAACAAACAAAGGAAAACCAAACCCAGCAAATTCTTAGCCATTTACAGAAGTCTTCCACTTCTGTTGAAACGATCGAATTAATAAGGAAAAGTTATGAATATAAGGAAGGGTACCTATAGGTTTCCATCTCTTAGATGAGTCAAATCAGGAAGTCGACCTATGAACGGGTGGAGGACATTTGGCAGAACTGCTGCCACTGCTGTGGGAAGCTGGAAGTTCTTCACC
>NW_010558262.1:207050-221027 GCF_000687285.1 Phaethon lepturus | reverse complement strand
AGTGAAAGACCATTATAGGCTATTTTATCTGTCCTGAGGTAGGGAGATGATGATAACAAGGTGGAGCGGATTTGTTTGTTTCTGATCATGACTGTGATCAGCTGTGGATTCATATTTTATTCTTTAGGCGATACAGTGCAACTCTCTTAACTAATACATTAAAGGATGATTTGGTGAAGGTAAAAATTCCAGTGTTTCACAGTGTCCATAGGGTTCTCATCAAAATTTCCCTAATAAATTTTAAACTGTGACTGTTTTCCATTGCTTTTTCTTGTATTAATGAGAATCATTATATCTTGGATGATATTTCTGCTGAACACAGTCTTAAAGTCTATCGTACCCTTAGTGTTAAGGTTAAGAATTGTGTTGAACCCACTGAATCATAACAGCTAGTGCCATCTGAGATCATACTGACAAACAAGCTTGCTGTTTTGTTTTGTAGTTTTATGTGTCTGATACAGGGATAAAGCTGAGTTCTGACCAGTTTGAAGGGCTTTCATATGACTGAATTTCTTATAGAGCATTCAGTTTAGAAAAATGGACATTATATGTTGGAACTCTTCTGATTTTCTGTAACAAAAATCATAATGAAAAGTCTTATTTCAGGTCAGCTTACCTCAGCTGTGGGTTGGGTTGTTTGGTTTTTTTGTTTTATGGGACTTGAACACCTTATTTCTTATACAGTTAGAGGTAAACTGCATTTACCAACCTTATTCCTATATAAGAAATGCACTATGGGGTTAGCTGTCGCTTGCTATGAGACCAGGAAGACATTGTCTCCTACTGAGCCATTTCAACTACGAAAGTTGGAAGCTAGTATATAAATTAAAATGGGGGTTAAACTACTGTTAACAGATAGTAGCCTTTTCAGGCAATAGACTTACTAGGCAAATACGGTTCTGTACTGATCTCATTCTCAAAGGAACAATTTGTGATGCCTTCAACAAACCAAAATACTTTTTGTTCCACGGATTTTGAAATTACTTGTGTTAATAAAGACGTTATTACAGAATGTTTTTTATGAACATAACTGTTAAAATGCCTGTTGTCTGAAAAAAATAATAATCAGTATTTCTGAAGTTTTTCCTATTTTCCAAATCAAAACCACAGGCTGATAAGTTGCACTTCCTTGTTAGTGAAAAATTCAGATCTTGTTCATCCCTTAAAAATCCATTGCTTGGTGTTCACAAATAAGCAATCATATATAACTGTTGAATGAACATGTGACTTTAGGAGGCAAAGCTTTAAATTTCTTCCATAAAACTAATGAAATTCTTCAGTTTTTAGACATTATTTACAGGGTTACAGGGTATACCATTTTTATAGCTACTGTGTTATACTGCATATTTTTGTAGTATATTGAGTCATAATCTTGGGCTGGTCACACTATGCTGTGAAGGTGCTGCAAAATTCTCTTAAGCATAAGGAAGAATATGAGTGTGTGATGTGGTGGCTGTCAGTACTGTTGGTAGGGATGCACCTTGAGAAAAATCCAACTATTTAAATATTTGCCTCTGACATTTGCTTTTTTGTGGGTTTGTATAGCGTAAAATATCTATTGTATAGTATAAATCATCTGATCAGCGCTATACTTTCTGATTTTCTCAAAGCTTATTCCATGCAAAGCATAACATACTAATCATTAGCTTTTTACACATTTGCTACATTTATTTTATAAATTTTTTTTGGTGTTTATGCTTTTTGAATTCTGTTTAACATTAAGAATTAAATTGTGTTCTGCATTAAAGTGCCATCAGGGAAGATGAATGAAAGTTCTAATCTAAATAGTATCTCTGTAAGGGCAATTTCTAATTTTTATAGGAATGTTAAAACGAAGAAATCAAGTTCTGTATTTGCAGCATTTCTTGACGATATGCTGTAAATTGTACAGCTGTTCTTCCTCTGTATGGATTTTGTAGTACTTGCAGCAATTTATAGGTCCAGAGTCCAGCTGCTGGAAGTCATTTATTCTCAGTTCTGTATTAAATCTATCATATACAAATGCATTAACATTCAGTACAGAGACAAGGGCTTGCGGCTTTTTCTTTCTTGCTCTGAGTCACTGTCCTGTAAGTGTTTGCAAGGTATGCAGAAAACGTTAAAAAACTTAAACTGATATACAAGGAAAACAAAAGTAAACAGTATTGTCCATGATGGATACTCAAAACCAGCTCACTTTGCAGTTTAAGCTGAACAGCAAAACTAAAACCTACTGTTAACATTTCTGAAATTGGTAATGCTAATAAGCTTGTTTTGATGGATTAGCATGTCAGTTCCATTTGCTTGAGTGCCACTCTTTACGCATGTCAATTGTACGTGCCTTCATGTTACAGGAACTTAATATTCCCTGTGGTGACTGAATTGCGTGCACCTTAAGAGAGTGTATGAGGCTATGCCATTGATACGCTTGATTTGGCTTGTTTTAGTTTTGGATTTTTTCATTAGGAAAAAGGAAACTAGCTTGTTTTAAATATTTGAGAAGCATTTATAATGAATGTTTAAAAATAGTTAAACTGTAAACTGGAGTTTGACAGAAGAATAGGAGCAAGGGCCATGAGTAATTATTGAGTATATATAATCTGTGAGGAAATAGCAGTTGGAACAGGATGTCTGATATGAGTCATGTACCTGTTTGTTGTTGATAATTTCACATCTTTTGTAATGAGATAGTAAATCTGGGAAAATTGAATCACATCTTTGTTAGCCATCTCCTCCTCTTCAAGATGTGATAAGACCTTCTGGAGGTTCCTGACTTGAGGGCCCTCTCCCTGATGAATGTTTTCCTGCGCTAGTTCCAGCCAAGCTCATTGATGACAAGTGTAACCATAACTGGACTAGGAGAAAACCTTTGTGAGCGACTGCTGAACTTAAAAATTGTTACATTAATTCTTACAGGGAAAAATTGCTTTGCTACCTTTCAAAATCAGCTGCTACTTCTAGGAGACTGATAGTTAACAGAACAGGATATTAGAAGTGTGGTGATCAAATCCTGAAATAATACAAAAAGAAGTGACAGCAAGGTGGTGGTCTATCATCTGTAACTGGGCTAGAAGTTGCTGAAGTATGAGACACACAGAATACTGTGTAGTAGTTGCAATCTGATGCAACAAAGTCATCAAAACCAACCGTATGTTACCTAGCTGAACAGCAAATCCCTAAAAAAAAAAAAAAAAAGGAAATGAAAAAAATTGGGATATTAACTAGTCATGGGCAGTTTTTGATACTTTGTATAAGATAACTTTGCTTTTCTGTGGTATTATATATCAGTTTGAATATGATTAATAGTAAATGGGTAGAGATACAGAGAGAAAGGTGCAAAGCTTCACTTCTAGTGGGAACCTCAGTCTTATAACTCTGTTTCCTGCTTGCTGTGATTTGACCAAAAATTACAGTTTTATAAAGACAGTCCAGAGTCTTCTTGGAGGCAAAGGGTACTGCTTAAGGCTTAGTCCTATGATAATATTGACACAACTTTGTACTGTAACACTTCACAGTTTGTGTATTCATGCATAAGGCTGATGCGAGCAAACTCTGCTTGCAGTTTGTAGCCATACACAGTATATATTTTGTGTGCATATATCTATATATACTCTGTATACACACTGTAGTATAGTTTAGCACGAGACACTGAGAACTGCTGGTGACTGGTGAAGTCAGAAAAATAAATCTAGAGGCCAGTTAAGAATTTTTTAGTAGAAAGTTAACTTGGAATTCCTGAAACACACACACATACTGTGTTGCTGCTTTGTAAAGATAGGTTCCTATTCGTGTGTCCAGGCCTAGTCATCCTGTAAGATACATCTTTTATTTTAAAATGGCTTCTGTGGTGCCTGCAAACTTTGTTGTTTTGGGGATTGTCAGTGTTTCAGCACTGTCTATCGGAGAAGTGAAATGAGAAAGGGAAAATTTTTTCACTTCTGGAGAGTAACATTTTATTTCGTCTACCTGTTTGGACTGGAGTCATCTCTGGAAACCTATGTATTTAAAAAAAAGAAAAGCAAAATGCAAGCAAACTGTCTTTGAGAATACATGCTTTCTCTATGAAGGATCAGATGAGATTTTTAAGAACAGTGAGTTTCCATCTCTGACCCTGAGAAGATTTAATAGTTTGCTTTCTAGAGTACTTAAATCTAACAGTGACTGGTGAAGGTAATGGCAGGATTTTGATTCAGTCAATGAGAAATGCACAAAGGTGTTTTTAAACAAATTCCTTTGATTCAGTGCTGTTCTGAGTTTTTTGGCGTACCTCCTTAGTGTTGTTCAACTTGCTGTGAATGCATGCAAGGTGACCTTTTACGGTCACCAGCTTTATGATCTGGTCATGTTTCGTGTGTGCTAACAAAGCCATCATCTTAAGTCAGGTTTTTCCTGATGTGTGTTTGTGTCTGTCTTATGTATGGGTACAGTCACTTGTCAGTTCAGATGTATAGTAGAAGCCTGATGTGGAGGAAAGGGGCCATTTGATCATGCTGTTCAACTTCAGTAAACTTAGCATTTGGTAGGGTAGGCAGGGTCAGTTTTATGATAGAGTTTATAACAGGTGATCCCTGCTGATGGTAAATGCTTATCTGTTCAGAAAAAGGTATTGTAGGGGTGCAGTGAGGGCTGGCCGCTCTCTGAGGCGGGAGCCTCGCCAGCCAGGGCCCGGAACCACTGCCCTGCCTCAAGGCAAGCCGGGCATGCCAGGTGATGGTAACCAGGCTCAACCAAGAGCCCAGACCATCAGAAAAGTTTGTGGTGATGAGGCAGGTCAGAGGACAAGCTGGGAAGTCAGTCCATGGATCAGGGTGAGGGTCAGGCCTGGTGAGGGTAACCAGGTGAGAGACAGCCCAGTGGTATCGCAAAGCACTGCGGCAACAAGGCAGGACTGAGCTCAGGTCAGTCTGTGGGCTGAGGTTTGGATCAGGGGCCCATGGCCAGGTAGGGGGGCAGCTGTGGCTGAGCTGGAGACCAGGACTCCTACAACATAGCTCAGACAGGGACTGAATGTCCTGGAGTGAGCTGAACTGGGGCGCTGGGGCCTAAGGGTGAGGGGTGGATGGAGCCCCCAGCCAAGGCAGGGTAGGGCCTTCGAGGCCTAGTAGTGCTCTCAGGGCCCTGGCAGGCATAAGCCTTTAAAACCTTTGTGAAAGTAGTATTATGTTGGAGGAACTCATGCAGCTGGAGAGCAATGTGGCAGTCAGTATCAACCCCCGATCTCTTTCATATTCTTGTTTGTGAGAGATTTTCCTTCCACTGAGTAAGACTACACAGTACTTACAAAGTATGTATACTGGAGCCTTACCCAGATAACCAGTGCATGAGCGCACTCGGAAGAGTTACAGCTTTGTTATTCTTTGATTCATCAAACATACACAATTTGGCAGTCACTTCTGACTGAAAGCTGAACATTAAAGCCCAAGTTTAAGCTGAGATAAAAGGTAATGCTTTTGTCCCACAGCCCTCTAGTAGTATGAAATTGTGGGGGTTTGTATGTCTCTGTTTTTCCTGGATACAGAACTCGGTTCAATGACATCTGTCTCTGCAAAGAGTGAGCTCGAGGACTGCAGCGTGCTTTATTTGAAGCTGCCTTTGTGAACCTCCTGTTGACTGCAGCCGGTGCAAAATATGGCAGTGTGATTTATACCCACAGTGATGCCTGGATCCCATGAGTTGTGCTGATATGGATACTCAGAGAACAAGAGCTGGCTTCCTGGCGTATTGTGCTGTCAAACCTTACATGTATTAAGTGTGATAAAGAACAGAGTTTGGTGTTTTGTTTTTTTTTTCCTTCTTATTGAAGTAGCGCAACCGAAGCTTAACTGTGAAGGTAGTTTTCAAGTTTTCCATTCAATGTAGTGTTGTCCATTGACCATGTTTGGCTGGAACAATCCACAGTTGGGAATCTGTGACTATCCATTCATTTTCCATTCTTATCAGGGACAATCAGGTATGAGGAAGACATAATAGTATGTCCCAGGGGGGCTGGGACAGCAGCCTGGGGAAGTATGCTATGCTAGGCCTCTTAGATTGGCAGTGGTTGCAGACAGGATTATCTTTGATCTAAACTAGTCTCATATAATGAATCTAGAGCTCAGTTGCTGACTTAGTATGGAAGAACACATCCCAGACTAGTGGAAATAGTCCACTAGTCTAAAACCAGGTTGGAATAAGAGGAAAGTGATAAGCTGTGAAGAAAAGGAAAAATAGGCTAAAGCTCAGTAATGTAGCTGGATGAACTACAGATGCTCAGATATTATGGCCTGGAGTAGTAGTAAGAACTGTTTTGCAGAATTTCTTTGCTGTAGTTCTATTTGTCTTCTGCCTCTGTGTAGGTGGAAGATGATCCATCCATACTTGTAACAAAAAGTATGGTCGCAGTATGTGTTTTCCTGTTCCTTTTTGTTCTGGTGCCATGTTTTATAGATATTTCAATCCTATATGTACATGCTTTTCCCTGTATGATTCTTTTGCATGCTTGAGTAACACATTGTCTTGTTGCGTTCTGTGCCAAAGTTGATGTTGTATATTTGGGCAAGGGTTAGTACATATAGAGCACCTATTTGAGTACAACTTTCAGTGCAGCCAGCTTTGACACACTGAATGCTCAGACCTGTAAAAGTCTATGGTCTTAGTTTGGAAACTTGTCTATAAATGTGCAATTCATTCAAATTTAGCACAGTGCCCATCAGATTATTTAGAACTGTGATGGTTTGATAGTTCATAGGAGAATGTAGTTCTGAAGTGAGATCTATCAAAGGATAACTGAAAAGAAACTTGCTTGCTTGCTTGTGTTTCCTAGTGGTATGTTCTTGAAAGTGTTGCTTTCATGTATTTCCTAGTGGTATATTCTCTTTGACAAGAAAATAGGAATCAGACAGTTTCTGTATTTTTCTCTCCAGTGGAAAAAGTTTACGGACTGTGGCTTAACAATCTGTTTGTAGAGACTAACTTCCTTTAGAGAACTAGTTATGTTGTTCTGATAATCCACATATGCAAAGATTTTATAGAGAAATCACTCAATTGTAGGTTTTTTTTTCCCATTTTTGCGGAAGACCAAACTCAGATTTAACTGTTTCTTCCTGTTCACATGAAAAATCTTGAGGAATTAATTCTTCATCAAGGTGGAAAAGAACAGTGGCCCTACAGTTTCTTTTGGGACTGTCCAAGGCTCACTACTGAACAACAAAGTAGTGATAAATTTCAAGGGTCTAAGCATTAGGGTTTTTTTTAAAGTGTTATTGGACAAAAGGGAGGCTCTTCATAGGTGGATTTACCAATACCATTATTTTGAAACTCTATGCAATATTGTGTGAAACAAAACATTATGTGTTTTAAAAACACTAACACTTGGGTTTTTTTATTTTTTTGGATTGTTTCCAGACATGTTTTTGGATGGCATGTTACTGAGTTTGTTGTTACTGGTTTTGTGCTACTGGCTTGCCAGTTTTGGATTTCTTATGAACCCCTTGTTCCTAGTTAGACGGTACTGTTTTAGAGGGAAAAAGTAATTTGGAAGGACTTCTAAGTTTGATTGTTTGCATATGGTGCAGCAAAGCAAGAAATGGTTAAGAATAGTAGTCAGCTAGACTGAAGTGTTGCATTGACTTCCCATGGTATCTCTAGCTCTGTATCTTCTCTGCAGCATAGGAGGAAAGAGGGCATTCTGTTGTATTTTTGGTTATTTGTAGGAAACGTAGATTCACTCATTAGAACAAGAGTCTGTGCTTAAAAAGAAATAACATTTTTGCTGAGAGTGCACTGGATAAATTACCAAGGTTGGAGGTGCAGAGTGTTTTGATTTGCGCACACTGAGCAATGAAGTCATTCTTGCGCGGTGGTGATTCATTTATATATTGGTTTATTTAAAATGTAAAAATATTAATATGCCCAAGAAAATAACTCCGTTTTCTAATTCAGATGATTAGTTGGTGAAACAATTGTCTGCTTCTGTTTAAGGCTCCACCTCCCCTCTCCTCCCTCTCTCTGGGGCGTTCTCCCTCCCTCATTTGTGGTGGGGTTTTTTTTTGTTTGCTTGCTTTTTACTGTATCCCTGAAATTTCCAAGTTAGCCTGCGGAAGTAAGATGCAATGTCCAATGCATATCTTGCAGTAAATGAGATTTTAAAAGCACAGGACAAGTTCATTTAATATTGAATGCTCTTTTCTTCAGCCATAAACTTATAAACTTTATACAGTGAGAAGTGGATACTGTGATGCTGTTGTAAATAATGCATATAGAGCCTGATGCAATGCAAAAGAAAATAATTAGACTTCAGCTTGCTTTAGAGCAGGCTGCGAGCAGCTTTGTATGCACTTTGTTATTCATTCTTCCTTGTGCCTCTTCTCATTGTTTGAAGCTGGTGCCACAGGCTTTTTTTGTTCTGATGTGCTGTGTTCCCTTCCTTTTTTATTTTTCCACGGAATTTAACTGTCTCCTTCACCCAAGCCATTTTGCAAATATCTACTAGGTTTTTTCCAAAGGGAGAAAATGCAGAAGGAGAGCGGGGAGAATGAGTAAAGTCGGATGTGACGAGAGGTTCCTTACAATCCTGATGTTGCCTGTATGACTGCACCAATGTCTGTAACTTTCATCTGTCCAAATAACAGCTCCTGAGCTTGATTCCTAAGAAACAGTTTAAACTGACTTGGTAGCTCTTTTGAGCTGTGTGTTCCTTGTTGTCCGGGCTGGCAGGAGGCAGCAGGGTTTGGAGAACATCTGGGTGGTGAAGGGAGGAACAAAATGAGTGTGGTAAGATCCCCTAGTGCTTTAAGTGTGTGCATAGCAGGGAGAGAGGAGAAACAGGCAGTGGCACTTCACAGAGATGGCTTCTCAAAAGCACTTTTTTAATTTCCAAACCTTCCATGCTTCCCACTTCCCAGAAGTACAGGATTCTCCTCTCTGACCTGCTGCTCCTTTCTGCAGTGTGCTCCAGATATGTGCTGGTGGGGCAGGGAAGCAAACACGGGAAATTTTGTTTAGGTGCAACAATCACAGAATTCCCTGCTTGATCCTGTCCGCACCTCTGTCCTTTTCTATTGCTTTTGAAGAAAGACAAGTCTGGGAGGAAAGACCTGATTTCCAGGCCAGTTTGCTCATAGCAAAACTGTGCTTAAAACCAAGCAAGATGTGGACAGTACATGGTGCTGGTTATAAGACACAATAAAAATTGAGGTTGTTTTACACAGACTTTCATTTCTCCTGAGATAAAAATGATTCAACTGTAAGTACTGTTGTAGCCCATTTTCACATCTTTGACGAATTTAACTTGATGTTTCCTTAAACAGAGTAGAGATAGAAAGAAATTGTTTATACATTACTTGTCAGCTTTGAAGTGCTTTTGGAAATAAAACGGCATGTTCTTTTGCTGACAGGATTTGAAATCTAGCAACCAGCGAGATGAAATTGCTGCAGCACGTGCATCCCTGAAGGAAAATTCCTCTCTCCTACATTCAATATGTTCAGCTTGCTTGGAACATTCAGATGTTGCATCCCTTACAGCCAGCAAGGATTCAATTTGCAATGAAATACAGAATGCTCTCAATGTAATTTCTAATGCTTCCCAAGGAGTTGGAAATAAAATGGGACAACCTACATCTTGCACAGCTACTCTTGGAAGTGCACTTGATGAGCTTGAGGTACGTAAAGCTGCAAACCTGTGAGACTGCAAGGTTTTTTGAAAAATAGTTTGTTTCATTTTTTAGAAAAAATTAACTACTGCTATCCTAAGTGATGGACCTAAAGGCATTAGAAACTGATGCTGTGCTTAATCCTAGTCTAAATAGTATCACTCTAAATTATTTCATTGGGAGGGATCACTTCCTTCAAAAGAATTTGGAATTAAGTCTTCGTGTAACTGCAGTATTTGACTTCCTTCAAAGAGCAGGCAAGAATATTATTAATGGTGGAGACAGACACATCCTTGAATAAGTGGGCAGAACCCATGAGTTTAGTTTACAAATAACAGTGATTATCACATTATTATTATCAGATGATGGTGATTACTGCTACCTTGACTGCATTTGAACTAGTACAATGCAAGTTAAAGTCCTTTACTCCAAAACTTATCATTGGGATCATTACATAATTGATATAATTGAAGGATTTAGAAACCTAATTATGTTTTCTGCTTATCATTAAAGTGACATAACCAATATGTTTTCACCAATTGTGCATTTCTGCTTCCATTATTTAACCAAATACTTGGAGAAAGTTTTTTCTCTACTCTTGACCTGATCCTAAGCTTTGTGTGGAGCTTTCCCTTTTTTCCATGGCTGCTCTGGGTCTTACCAGTGTTTTTTTCCATTGTCCTGCCAAAAATGGTAAAATACTTCTTGTAGAAGAGATTACGTGCTCTTCATCTGCTGTAACTGATGGGGGCCCAGATCACCAAAAGGGGTGCAAGTTTCTAAACACATTTGCAAGTATGGGGCTTTTTGGTTGTAAATTCTTGGACTTATCAGATCTCAGCTTCGGAACTCCAATATTTTTGATACATTTTCAGGAGAATTGGGGTTATGATGGATGGTAATAGATTTTTGTCTAAAATTTTCAATGAAAGGCTAGAGAAATACATTGAAACCCATCTATGACACAAAGCTTATACTGGCAGTTTATTGATCAAAACTCTCAGTCATGCTCAAAGTTTGATTCTGGCAGGTTCTCCCCCCACCCCCCAAAGGAACAGGCTACAAGTGTATGTTACATACCTTCATCCTTTCCTTTTCACACAGGGTTTTAAAATTATAGTTTCTAATCTATTTTATTAATAAATGGATGAAAAAAGAAACATTTAAGAATAATACATGGTTTGTTACAATGAAACTCCGAATGACAAATTATATACTTTAAATGAGAGCTATTATTTACCAGTTTTACTTACCAATTTTTTAAACAAAATTTGGCAAAAGGATTGCATCTTCTGATTGTAGATGAATTAATCTTGACTGTATGTGAGCAGTAACATTTTAATGTTTTTTTAAAAGTGTAATTAAATTTATTATTGTTTTAAGATGTAAGAATAGTGATAATCACAAAGTTGAAAAAATTATCTTCTGGATTGAATCAGTTTTTATTTGGAAACAGGAACATAAAAGTCTGAATTGTAAAAAGCCATTTGTTTATGGAGTTTTAAATATAGATTTACCTAGGTAACACAAATGGGAATTGAAGCTGTGTGAGTTAGATAAAGCCCAATTTATAGAGCATTTAACTTCTTAAAATTATTTTATGAGTTAGACAGTTGCGCTTTTCTTTTTTTACAGAAAGTTCTATTGGCTAAGGACCCAAAATAACCTTTGCTCTAGCTTCCTGTTGCAAATACAGTGCCATGAAATAGATTGATGTAGTAAATAGTCTGTTGGGAACAAATCTCATTAAATGTTTATAGTGTAGAAATGTATCACGGAGCTTACCCAACAATCTAGTATCTAGGTATTTTGCAATGTCATTCCTGTGCCAGTGCTGGCAGTGTGAAAGTTATTACAGATTTATAGGTGAGGTAACCACCAGTAAAATCAGAGCAGCTAACTCTTAAATCAGTAGATTATCAAGAATTCCTCTTAAAGGCTCCATGTAACTATCATGTCATTCATAAATAAACACAAAATCGTACCATTACAAATTTTATTGCATATTAAGATGTGCATTAAAAAAGAGTGTGTAGGTGCAGGTTATCTAATGCCTTTTACTGGTCTTGCATCCTCTGAATGTAAAGAGATTTCTCACAAAACGATACAGGCCTTGCGTGTCTGACTGTCTTGTCAGCATATTCATCTGATATGTGGTCCTTTAATGACCGTGGCTATCTCGCAGAGCAATTACATATGAGATGTCAAAATACTGTAGATCAGTGCAAAATGTCAGGAAATATAGCCAGGTTTCTGGATACCCATGTTCTCTCTTTTTCATGAATCAGAAGGTAAACGAGGGAGAAAATAATGATCTAATTATTGTAAGTGCTTGCTTATCTTTAAGAGCTAGTGTAGCTGGCCACTGTTTAGCCCTGTTAAAACAAAACTGCAAAACTGCTTGTTGCGTATTTGGTGTCTTCTGATTGGTTGGAAATTGGATCATCTTTTCTGCATAGATCTACTGATCATAAATATTTGATCAAATTGCTTGAAGAATTTAATCTGTGGGCAGAATCTGAAGTCATATTTTCCTGGTTATTATTGCCTAGTTTGTTTTTTCTTTTATTTAGAGCTGAACTGTAGTAGCTTTTTTGCCAGTGCTATTTGTCCATCTTTGCATCAACTTTCTACAAACCGTCTCCTAAAGGAAGGCACTGCTGCTCCTGTTTCATCTGAGATCTGAAGGCAGTTGTTTTGCTAGCTAAATGGCTAATTGGCTGTAGCTTTCATGTGCGTCTCAGTCTTCCACAATCAATGAAGCTGATTCTGTAGTAACACTTGAATATTCTACTTGGCAGGTGTGTTTTAACATTATGATGGACATTGTATGTATAGCATAGCGTTGAGGGTGCTTACCTGAGATATAGGAGTGCAACAGTGAAGTTGCTGCTCCAGTGAATAGTGACTAAGTGGCACAACTCCAGCAGAGGTGAGGTACCACAGAACACTTTGGTATTAAGGACTGTAATGTGAATGAGGGAGATAGTTTAAAGTCTCTAACAAACATAAACCTGTCTTGCACATCATAAGTGAATGTCCTGACCTCTGGATATTGGCTATCTTAGAATGCCTTCCCTTGTCATTCTTAGAAGATCATCCTGGATGAGTCTTTCATATATAAAATTAGCCTGAGATTATCTGTTGGGTATAAATTAATTATATTTCTTAAAAAAGGTAAATATTTAAACATTGATGACTAGTTTTGTGCAGTTTTCCAAATCTGTATTAATATGCTAGCTACTACAGTCAAAGCTTTTTAATTTTCAATTTTGCTGTGTCATTGGATATGCCGAAAGTAATGAGGACCTAGATAATGCAGTCATTAAACACTTGTTATGCAGGAAAACACGGTTCCTACTGCTGAGAACTGTTTTGATTCTGCTTGTAAAGTTATGCATTCTTTTTTATGAGAGGTGACAGCTGAAAGGGATTAATTTCCCTTGCATTTCAGAGTCCTTAATGGCATTCCTTACCACTTACCATTTTCTGTACTGCATGTCCTTAATTTCCTGCAATGCATATTGTGTTTGAGACACGTAGCAACTTAGCTTGCCTCCAGGTAAATTGGGTGCAGTTTTCCTTTGCGTTTGGCCATAATCTCTCTCATCTAAGGAAGCTTAGCAAAGAGAAGAGGAAAAAATGGATGGCCTGTAGTAATACTCTTAATGTGTCTCTAAGTTATCCTTGTGAACAAGTGGTATCTTATTGCCTTCAACCTTCAGAAAAGTGTCTTCAGGTACGTTTTCTTCCTTCTGTGGAAATAGCTACTATAGGAAAGGACACAGGAGTCTTAATGTTTTAATTGCAAGAGGAAGGCTTCTGATGACAACATTAAGAGCTGGATTACTGCTCCTATCATACCTGGCTCTAGGCATTGGCAATTAAGAAGTTGCCTGCAAAAGCAAAATGGGTTCCTGTGCTGTTGCCTGGGAGAGCCAGTCTGGCTCCATCCGCTGCCAGCAAGAGGTCAAGGTATATGGAGATATTTCAGAGTAGGAGAGCTAGCCATTTTTATTCTGTCTGAGCCCTTGTTCTTTTCTTTGGATTTTAGCTGTTGTGGCAGGATCTGCCAGGCCCTGGCAAAATTTCATCCTTTTTTCTCTCTTTCTCGGACAGAGCAAAAGTTGGATTTTTTCTAAGTGTCCTTAGCTGGCTCCAACTTCTCTACTTCTGCAAAAGAGGATGAAAGCAGTGGACTGTCTGTTTCCTTTGCTCTGTCTTGTTAGTGGGCAAATTATTGGCTTTGCTTCTAAAGTTGCATGGGAGATTAAGATTTCCATAATCAACATATTTTTTTTACATCTTTCAGTTAAGAAATAGTTAAGAGATATAAATGGGTTAATATGTTGCTTTTATGGATATACAA
>NW_010558262.1:205109-207019 GCF_000687285.1 Phaethon lepturus | reverse complement strand
TTCCCTTTTGCTTGCACATAAACTCCTTTTCAGTATATTACGTGTATCTGGATAGGTGAACACTGGTTTGTGAAAATCCAGGAGCTTGGAAATATATAGCTAATACTTTTACTTAATCTAAGGTTATATTTGCTGGATAGACCATTTTAATGGTCTATCCTGTCACTTGCTGAAAGAAGTCCATAAACTTAGTTTTAGACTTTTTATAGACTCTCAGAATAGACAACAGAAAATTGCACTAGCACTAGTGCTGGCCTGATTTTTTGCAGTACTCTGCAGTAGTATGAAAATCCCCAAATTTAACACAGAAAATGTGGAGACAGAAATTCATTAGCACCTTTTCTTTCTAGTCATTGTCTGTGGAAATTTGAGGACTAGAGTTCATGTAGTCCCAGTTTCTGGTACAAAGCATAACATGATCTTAGAACTTTAGGCTCTAGAAGACTTAGAGAGGTTGTTTAAGAAAGGTCATTGTCCACTGAATTTATGTATGCTAATAGGTAGTAAGTGTGGGGTGAAGTGCTGAGAGTACTTTAATAACTAGAGTGCTTTTAAATAAGATAGAGGACTTCAGGGAAACAGAAGAGCAGTGGAGGTGGAATGTTTAGAAATCTACACTGATCCTGTAAGTTGGGAAATACAAGCTTCCATCTGAATGACACAGTAATGCAGAAAGAACCTGCACTGGTGTCCTTTGGAAATATTTGAATTATGAACTTTGATTCCCACCCCCACCCCCTGCCCCCCGCAGTTTTGCTGGAGAATTTCCCAGCTGTCTCAAAACAATTCTTGTACATTTCAGAAAAGATGGGAGGATAGGTATG
Organism: Phaethon lepturus; assembly: GCF_000687285.1. Lineage (NCBI taxonomy): Eukaryota > Metazoa > Chordata > Aves > Phaethontiformes > Phaethontidae > Phaethon > Phaethon lepturus. Next base: position 206,195 of record NW_010558262.1, on the reverse strand, counting down.
ATATTATAGAGAATGTTAATAATAACCAACAAGAAAATTTCAAGGTGACTGAAGTCCCCCTTCCTAGCTGTTTAGGCTTTTATCTTACGATGTTCTAATGAAACACTTTTGCTGCTTTTAGAATTGCCTAAGCTAGACAGTACCTGAAATTGTGATATTAAATCTAAATTGAAAAAATAATTAAAATTCTCCAGCTTAAAGGTAGACTGGCAGATACTGGATAAGCACAGATAAGTTCTGATCTACCTGACTGAAATTCCACTTAAGGGTGTGTGGCATAGTTTTCTTGTTTAGTATTTCTTCTGAGAGCTTGGAACCACATACGGATGTAACAGGTGAATGGTTTTATCCGAAATATAGGTTTGGTGATCTGGACCATAATGGCACTGTTTCAGATGTTCAGTTAGATTTAAAATTACTAGTTTAAATTTCTTTAAATGCTAACGCTCAAATAGACTTACTTTCACATTTCATGAAAATATCACCTCTCCTTTTCTTTCTCTTTAGAATATTTGCTTGACACACAATGTAATTAATTTTATCATGCCAAAACACTTGTCTGCTTTTGTTTACCCTAGCTAGTGAATAGCAAGAGGACACTTGTATCTATGTCCTTTGAGAAAACAACTGTTGAACAAAAGCTATTATTTTGATCTTGACCCATATTCAGCCCATTAAAGGTAGCTGCAGTGACTTTCTGCCACAGTATAGGATTGCGTTAGACTAAAAGCCAGCAGAACTAGACTGCTTGTGTAATCTGATTTAACGTTCTCAACTGTGAGCTAGCACTGCTGGTTTTGTGTTAAATCCCAAGGTCCTCCTGATCTCTAAAAGTCTAAATTTTGGAGGTGTTGGACCCCTCTTTCATGCAAAGCTGAGACTCTGCTCTGAGATACTTAGATAAAACATGGAGTCTTGCTGAGTAATAAATTCATATACAATGTCATAATTGTACATAGACATTACAAGCTTAATATAAGATATATTTCATCTTTTTAAGAATTTACAAGATAAATATACAAGACATGCCCACTGTGTGGGGAGGATAAGGGAACACAGGTGACCCTCAAGAAGTACAGACATGGG
>NW_010558262.1:196911-205078 GCF_000687285.1 Phaethon lepturus | reverse complement strand
AAGAGTTTGAAAGAAGAAATACTTTTTTTACAACCACACTGACAAAACTCGAAGAGGGGAAACAATGCTGGCTGAGAACTAGGGAAGATGGCATGCAGTTGCCTGTTTTAAGACATACCTTCTCTATGGCCATGATCCTGGCAGTCTGGGCCTCAGTTCTTTGTTTATAAAATGAGGTTGATAGTTTTCCATTGTAGAGCAGGATGTTGTGAAGGTTGATAGACCAAACAGATATTGCAGTGATAAGAATGCGTGCATATTGGTATAGGTAGATAAATAGCATTTCTGTTTCCAGGAGAATTGAAATGCCTTGTAGAAGAAGAAATGCCAGATACAGGTGCAGACTGAAACCAAGGATGAAAATCTTAAATCTCATGCAGCAAAAGCAGGAAACAGAGGAAGGAATCAGAGACAAGGCAGGTGTAGTCAGAAGATGTCAACATGGCCTGCAGGTAGATGTGATCTTGTTTTAATTGTTCTGTGAGGTGCTTAGGTGTGAACCAGCTCTGGCTGGAAAGCTCTGTTGTCGTCTTAGCACTGGGTCCAGGCCAGTAGGATTTGCTAACGTGGGTATTGGCTTATAACTAGTGAGATCTGAATGGCAGAGAGAACTTGGCTTTGTCTGCAAATGACCTGTATGCATAGCTCCAGCAGGGAAAACACAATCTGCCATGGTCAAAAGCAGTTTAGGTACTTCAAGGGGAAAGGGCTAGCTGTAAGTCCTGGAAGCATAGTATCACAGTAGTTCATGCAAGTAGGAAAATAAAGCAGCAACTTAATTGGACTGACTTTTTTCTTACCTGTACTCCTAATGTTTTCCAGAATTTAATTATCCTGGATCCTCTTGTAGTAAATGAAGAGAAAATAAGGCCATCACTAGAGAAACGCCTGGAAGCTATTATCAGTGGAGCGGCTTTGCTAGCTGATTCTTCTTGCACGCGCGATTTTCATCGAGAACGCATTATTGCTGAATGCAATGCTATCCGCCAAGCTCTCCAAGACTTGCTTTCTGAATACATAAACAATGTAGGTAACAGACTTTTTTTTCCTTTTTTCAATGTCTTTCTCAAAGCCTATTTTAATGTTGTGGTGGTGCATGCCCCCCTGCTGCCTTTGCCTTGTACCTGGGCGGCTCTAAGTTGCCTGACAAATCTTGGCCTCTGAATAAAGTGTTTGGTGGTTGAGAGCCCCTCAGCTGTACCAAGCACTCTTGTGTGGCCAAGGAGGAGAATGGCACTGAGTGTATCAGGAACAGATTACCTAAACAAGGTACAGAACAAGAACAGAACTGATCAATTATCTCCGGACAGTCCTGGCAGTGGTAGTGTTAAAACTTGAGAAATCACCTGCCTGGATTGTGGAAACTCACTGATGGCTGAAGTCAGTCATCTCCCAGTCCTATAAATAGTGGTCCCAAGTGAGACCTTTTGAGCTCTCCTGGACCACAGCGGGCTGTGACCAGCACCTCCCTCTGAGTGGGACGCCTCTCAGTTTGTGATCAGCTCAGAGGCTTGACTGTGCACCTGTTGAGCAACGCAAAGCATTCGATGTGAGTATTTGACTGAATTCGAGGGGGATATTTAATAGGTACCTTTGTAGATATCTATCTCTTTTCTCTACCTCTACATCTATATGTGTGTGTGATTAAGGAATCTTAGTAAGTTTAAGTTGATTATGCTGCTAAGCTTTATATAATTCGGTATTGTGATTTTTATCTCGATATCATTAGTGAATTTGATCGCTGTTATTTTGTATTAAATTGTTGCCATCCTAAAGTTACACCAAGCAGAACATATACCACTACAACAGAATCCCCGATACCCTATCCCTTTAGTCATAAACCGTTGACCAAGTCTGGGACTAGGAGTGGATTCAGCCGCACCTAGATCCTTCTCTGAGAAGGAGTTTAGAAAGCAAGGGGGTCCACTCTGAACCTCGTGACTCAACGGGAGGGCATTCCTTTACTTTCTTTACCTAGCCTTAGTCACAAACCATTGACCAAGTCTGGGACTAGGGGTGGATTTTGGTCCACTCTGAACCTCGTGACTCAATGGGAGGGTCTCCCCTACTTTCCTCAATATACACATTAACTTGATTTGACACAAGAGTAAATCATTCCAGTGTAATAGTAATTTGGTTTCTCTCTGTATACCTTTTCCCTGTTGAATAAGTAATAGAGTGAACCTTGCCATCGGATTCTGTTAAGTTGCGCTCTCTACAAATTTATATTAAAATCATTCGCGCTCTGTTATCTTTGGCGGTGATTCTTTAAGTGGCCTAAATTATCCATTCATGACAAATTGGTATAGTCAGCAGGATGGCAAGTAGTATCACTGATTACTTACAAAAAACATGGAATAAATCCAATTCCTAAATTCTCAGAAGATTGGGCTTGTGAAAATTGGCATAATTGGGAATCTGTGGAAGAGCAGTTAAATGAGGCCAGAGGTCATATTAAAGCTGCAAAAGACAACCAACAAATTCCATCTTTAATGGGGACCCAAGGAGACATCATTTTGGTAGGTGTATTACAATTTGTTTCTAGTATTAGAATTTAACCTATAGTTAGTGTAAATTAGAGTTTAACCTGTATTTTTCAACATGCTCTTTAAAAGGTTGAAAGGAACATTTTTCTATATAAATCCAAGCAAAAGCTAAATACAGATCTCCAGAAATAGTAAGAATCATATTCTACCATACAGTCTGTAAAAAATGCTGTATTACAGATGCAACATGCACAAGTTTAGATTATTTTATGCTTATTGTGACCTGTCGCTAGTACAGAATAGACATAAACCTTCATATGCTAGGAACAAGAGTTTCTTCATAATTTCACTTCCTAGACAGGAGTTTTAAAATGTTCCTGTAGAATGCAACAATTTAAATAATAATTTGTTAAAGTGTAACTAATCTGTTAATAGAATTCTAAAATAGAGTGTTCATACCACTATATTTGATCTGTGTAAGAGCACCAAGTTGCAAGTGTAGAGATGACTTTAATTGCTACATTAGAAAGCTAGGACTGTTCAGTAAATCCAGAAACCTGGTTGTCTGGCATGCTTGTAGGCCAATTCATCTGTTAAGTTTTGAAAAGGAATATAGTTTGATTGTGTGTTAGAAATAACAATTAGATTTAAAGAATGGGTTTGTCACTTCTTATGTCTGGCAGTTAATTGATAAAACAGTGGAGACTCGGATACTATTGATATAGGTACACAGTCTTGGAAAACGTTTCCACAGGAAAAGAATACTATATGGCATACTGTACTTATCTAAGTTCAAGATGATTCATCAAGCACACTGAGAGGATAATTGTATGACACAGCTATTTCTTTTTTTGGAAGCTGAAATTCCTTTCTATTCTGCAAGTCATACTAGCTAACCCAGTATAAAGATGTGCTAATGAGATTGTTTTCTCTTTCTTATCCTATTGTCGTTAGGATAATGAAGTGTAGGGACTAAGATAATCCATGCATATCAGATGTTTTTTCATTTCACAGATATTGTACTTGTTGGTATTTCCTTTTTATTTATCAAGATGGGTGGCATTTACAGCTGATTTATTTAATTTCCTGTGAATTTAATTTGCTCTTTCAGTCCCTATACCAGATAAAGATGCTTTCATGTTTTTACTCACAATTTAGCTGCAGCTTGTGTTGAATGCAGCGTAATTCTTGAACCTCTCTGGTGGTGCTTTACACATGTGAGATTTCTTCAGCTCTGTTTAGCTTGGAATGTTAGTCTTTGATACCTTCTTGTAGCAGGTGTCTGTTGTGATATATGTTCTAGGGTGGATCAGGTTTGCTGTTAAATGACTGAAAGTTTAGTAAGGGAAGGCATCAACCTGTAGTAGCTAGAGTGTGTGGAAGGATGCCGATGTGGCATATAGCACCCCATATTAGTCCAAAATGTCACTGTGGGTTTATCCTAAGAACGCTTTAGGGGAATTCTGTGTCTTGCAGGAGTAAAACTACATGATTGTAAGTCAAATGGTCTTGGACTTTTGAAACAAAATTGTGATTATCTTTTCTATTTCAGAAATAGTCATGGTTTTAAGGTTACATAACACAGACTAAAAGAAAAGAATACATAACCCGGCTCACTGACTTGAGAAAGTCAGGAAGCAGCTCTTTAAATATGGCAAAATGGGAAACTGTCGTATAATTTGCTGCAGAACACAGTGTCTGTAAGGTGGCAAAGACAAGGAGGGAAGCAGAAAGGAAGAAATATGAAAGATTTGAAGGTATGAGGTGTTACACTAGGGTTAAATGCCAGGAATTAATTTAAAGTTTTTAGTTTCTTTTAGGGCTCTTGATCTGCTTATACAATTAATATTGATCTCAGTGGGAAAACTCTCACCTGGAATAGTTTATGGCTATTATTGAGACTGGATTAAGTAAGCTTTTCAATGAGAAGATTATTCGGTGTCAGTTACTTTATTTCACAACTCTAACTCACTGAAGAATAGATTACAGATCCAGGTGACAATGCTGATTTATCACTGTCTTCTGGGCTCTTCTATTAATAATTTTAATAAGCTAGGACTGTGAGTTGAATGAGCTGTAAAAATTATGCCAGCCATTTGTTAACATAGTACAATTTAAGGACTAGGTTGTGATTCCCCTCCTTTCCTTGGGAACACCGTTGTACTCCACGATCAATTGCACAGTCTATGTAGTACTTCATGTGAGCCTATCTGAATGTTCTCATGGTGTATTTGTGCCCTATGCCCAAAGTGAGGCATAGAGGCTCTGTCCCGGAGCTTGTACGTGAGAGTAGGTTTTCCTTGCCCCCTGTCCACAAAGGGCATGCTTCTGCTCGTGTCTTCGTCCTGATGGTGTATGGATCACAAAACATAGCCTACCCACTGTCATTTCAGTTCTTTTTAGTCACTTTCTTTAGAGTTGTAGTAGTCAGCTGCTTGGAGAATTTTTCTCTGGATATGTCTGTCATTTCTTGCTAGTATATTGGTTTGATTAGTTTTCCTAAGGCTTCCTTCTTTGAGTGTCGCTGGTGGGAACTGCACTGCTTCAGAGATACCGCACACAGTAGGTGCCACCTTCGCAAATCCTTCTCTAGCAGCTGTATGATCTGCACTGACACTGATAACATCCAGTGTCTTTCTAAAGCCCCTGGGTCTGGTGCTGATGGTGGATGTGGCCTGCCTGGTAAGCTTTTAGCTTTAACAGGATCATTGCCAAGGACTTGAGTGCCTAAATTCTGTTTAATTTCTGCATCATTTTTTTGTTTTGTTTTGGGTTTTTTTTTTTTTGTTTTTTGTTTTTGAAACTAGCCCTCAGTGCCTAAACAAATGTACAGGAACTTAGGATTTAGCTCTAGCTATCTGAAACAGTGTAAAGAATATAACTTTTGTGGTTCCTACAATTTTTTTTTTTCCTCTTGTATTCCAAGTCTCTAATAAGCCTTAAGGACATCAAGTGAAATCAAGGGCGTGTTGGTGCCAGTGATATAATTTAGAGTTTTTACTGCAAGCTGAGAAATACCTTTTCAGCAGATACTGCCTTTTATATAAGTGGCTGATTTTCACAGAGCTGTATCACAGTGAGGTGATACAATATAAAGTTAAGCAAAATGTTCTCTATGCTAATAAAGATGCACTTTCTCTCCCAAGAAGCTGTAAGTTTTTTTCTGTTTGCAAAGTAATTCAGACATACAGTAAATTGCAAATATATTTATAATTCTTATGAAAGGCAGCAGTTTTTCTTCTGGTATTTTGGAATTATTTGTGTACTATTGTTATCCTCTCTGAATTTTACTCATAGACATATATTGTTAAGGGATATGTTTGCATTTCAGGACATTACGTAACAGGAATTACTATTGTGAATTTGGATAGCTTATCAATGGCAGAATTATACTATGATGTGTGGATAATAATGTATCCATAGGAACAATCATTTTGTTCTAGTAATAAGCACTTGCATTTTCCTAATGACAAGCGCTTGTCTTGTCTCTGCTCATCCTTTAAAATGAGAAGTTATTGAACATGGAGTGCAGCAGTACTAACTCCATGTTTCTTGGGTTCTCTCTGCTTTTACTCTCAGTCACAATAGGGATATGCACTTATCTGGGTGATCAAAAGGGATAACAGAGTTGTGATTGAGTGGGGGTTGAAGTGGCTGTTGTGAGCAGCAATTAGGATGATTGCAGGCACTGCTTTCTCTGCCTTCATTAAATAGAGAGGGTATGTCTGAATAATTATTCTGTACCCATGTGTGGGTTTGAATAAAGATTACTGGCTAGATTGTTCAGACAAGGCTGAAAAAAGTTTGGTAAAGAGAGGTCAGATGTACTTATGGTATGATAGCTGCTTTCTTGAATTAAAGTTTCCTTTTGGAATGTTGTTTTATTGGTATTTGAGAGCTTTATTAGTTTCTCAGCTTATTCTGGATATGAGTTGGATGTGTGTGGCTATACACACACACACAGTTATTCATCCTGGCCCAGTATACTGTATGCCTTTTGATAGGTTGTGATTTCATTCTTTCTTGTGCATTTCAAAACCTTCTGTTTCTTAAATGGATTTTTATGTTGTTAAAATTACCTAAGTTTTTGAGTCAAATCATGTCAGTGAAATAGTTTGAGTTTGCATTTTCATTGTAATTTTCACAGTTTTTGCATGTTTTCAAGACTTCTATCTTTAAAAATAGTTTCAAAGGAAAATCTGAAACATTGAGATCTGAAAATATATTTATAAAAGCAATATTCTTTTGTTCTTTTTAAATACATTAGCCAACTTCATGAAGATTTGAAAAACGTGTCGGTTCCACAGAATAATTTTCCGTTTTTAAATTATTTAACAGAATAGTTCACACACAATTCACAGAAATGTGCAACTGTGCAAACTGGCAGCAACTCAGTAATTTAGTTCTGGAGGCCCCTGTGCTTCTTGTGTCACAGTTGGTGGCAGATGCTGCTCCTTTGTGTACCACGGCTATACCATGTGTGTGGCACTGCTCTGCTGCTTAATGACATTTATGAAAATGGGAGGAGACTAATGATACGTGTTACCTCGAGGGCAGATGAGGAAGTGGACTGAGGTTGACCACTTTGTACGTATTTGTATTATGTATCTAGGGTACTGATAATCGGGCCCTGACCATCCATGTAGCCTAAGGGCAGGCCAAGCTGAGGCTGACTGTAAATCTCATCTGCTTTGTGGCAGACAGCATTGAACCACTCCAGCAATGATGCTGCAAGGGAGATGAAGTAGTTGGTGGCGGATGGTCAAGCGCCTGTATTGCATGTAGGGCATACTTGAATCTCACTGGGAATGCAGCTGCTGGAGCTTTATCTCCTTGGGTTCCCTGAAGTTTCTCTGAAGCCTGTTGCTTCACCACAGGTTTGTGCTCACAACTTCTGGATATGAGACACGTTTTGATTTGATGTATATTTGCATCTGAGCACATAAACTGAAATGCTGTGTGGATGAGACCAGAGGAGCTAGGATCCCTGAAATGTAGGAGGAGACCTGAGACAGGGATTCAGCGGGGCTGTGCTGAGCCCTCTAAGGAAATAGAGACCTCTATTAACCATGGCGAAGGTCCAACTGCCGGAACGGTGGAAAGTGGGTAGTTGGGACTAGTGCAGTCGTGTCTTTCTAGATTTCAAATTGTAACTGTTGTTCACTTTCTGGAACCTGAGCATTAGAAATTCAAAACCAAAAAATGGATGGAAAACCAGGAGTCTTTATTTATTGATGGCATGGTTCTGAGCCTTACCCTTTGTCTCAACTCATAAATTTGAGTGCTGTGGAATGCTAATGCCTTGCTTTATCCTTGTATTGAATACTCTTGCACAACAGCTTAAGGTCTGACCCACTGTCTTTGTGTAGAGACTGCCAGTGATTGATTATGTTTTGTGTAGTATTTTATTGCCATTCTTACTCTTTTAGAGTGGAAGGACCCATAGATACTTCAAACATACAGATACCTCAAACTTCCATGTTACTTGTACGTTATGGTTTCCTGATTAAGACTTTTAACAGTTCCCTGGGTAGAGGGAAGACAAAACACTTTGGTTTATCGTCACAGTAGTGCAGTGTATCTTGCATTTAAGCTACTTGGTCTTTCTCTGAGCAGTGGATTTTTCATTTGAGTGCTCAGGGGGAACATTTCTGTTAGTTCTGGAAATTGCAAGGATTCCT
>NW_010558262.1:160421-196880 GCF_000687285.1 Phaethon lepturus | reverse complement strand
CTGCTGAAGAGTTATTTCGGATTGAGGAAAACATTTTGTTCAGCTTAAAAAGGGAATGTTTCATATTTTTAATTTAAATAATTGCCTGGTTGTCTTTGTTAGATATTTGCATCTCTTGGGGCTATTTTCCCTTAATTATCTGTGCTATAGCTGTAGAAAAGTGGATTGCTGATGGTTGGTAATATGTGTATGAAAAGACTGGTACTTCATAAATAAGAAATTAGGTCACAAAATGGTAACTCCTACCAGAGAAAATTCACACTGCATGAAACAAATAACTGACCTTGTGAAAAAGCTCCAGACACTTCTTATATCTGCTGTCTCTCTTTATGGTAAAGCTTATGTTCTCCATTCATCTAGGTGAATTAGGGTTCACCTAATCTGTTCTTGTCAGATGGGCCTCAGAGAACATGGGTTATTTTGGGAAACCTAGTGTTTGCCACTTTTTAAGTTTCATTAATTTGGGGCTAATTTGCATTTATGTTTTCAAATGGGGGAGTAGCGAGCAGTTTAATATTAATATTTTTAATAGTATGCTGAAAATTTATTTGGAATGTATAATTTCCTTCATGAATATGTTTTTTTGGGGCTTAAAAACTTAAACCTTCTCATCTCAGTAGCTGCCAGCAACTGCTTGCTCTTCTGTAGAAAACTACTGTAATGATGTGTGTTAAAATTTTGTCATAAAATATTTTCTTGCTAGATATCAAAAGTATTGCAACCAGTCCACAGATCATATATAGATACATGTGTAAATATTTGTATATTACCATTTTTGCATTGTTTGTCCTTTGTTGTTGCTGATGCTGAAACTGTTGGAAGGGCATTACCAGTTCTGCTAAAGCACGTGCATCTTTTTACAGAGCTCCAAAACATGGTTTAATTGTACCTTCCAGTAAAATTGTCTGTGTGGCTACATGATACTGTGAATCTATAAAATCGATAATTCATCTCATAAATTAAAGAATCTAAGAGCTATGACTGAAGAAATGCATTTTCATATGCAGCTTTGTACCTTTATCTAGCTTGATGCGTCTCCTAACTTTCTCCATATAATGAAAATTATTCCAAATACTCATATATGACACAGTTAAAGAGTACAGCAACTGTTTAGAGTTATGTTACATATCTTATTTGTTCAATAATATACTCTAGTATTGGATGCTCTAAATTGTTGCCAGTGAAATCTAGGGAGCTAAGAACAGGGGACTGTTTGACTTGTGCTTCTTGGGTACTTCCTCTTTCTTTGACTAATATTTATCTTGAAAAGTCCTGTGTAGTTGCTTGCTGGCTGAAGAACTGAGCCCAATCTTGGCAGACTAGACCAATGAGAGTTTGAAGAAATTCCCTGTTAAAGTCTTCAAGAACAGAATAACTGTTAGTTATTCATGCAAGTGGTTGGGCTAACTGACTTCTTGAAATCCTTTTTTCTGTATTTCTATATAGCAACATGAACAAACAGAGCTTCTTTCACGTCTTTTTGTTTAAAAAAAAAAAAAAAGAGGGGAGGGGATTCTTACTTTAGTTCTTACTTTACTGTTCTCTTCATATTCAAACTTTTAAAAAAACTGCACTTCCAGAGAAGTTTCAAAGTCAAGTATAGCAAAATGTAAACTGTAAAAATTTAAATGTGTGATGTGTGGGTGGAAAGCATCACTCAGATTTTTCTTATTCAGGGTTTTTTTTAATCTCTTTATCAAGCATTATTGTTTTCAGAAAAAAAAGATGTATTCCAGTAAAATTGGTATGCCCATATGGCATATTATGCTGCCATTTATGCAGGAAAATGTGGTTTTCATAATGCTGTTGTTGACATTGGCCGTGTACTTAATTCAGTTGACTTCGAACATTCCTTCAGTGGGTTTTCTTACGTCTTATATGCAGTATGTGTTTTTTATTTATTTTTCTAAATGTTAAGTTTTGTCAAACATTTAGTTTTACAGGAAATTGGACATGAACTGTTCAGGAAGAAGATTTTTTTCAGTGTGCTTAAAAGATAAAAGTATTCTAGTGAATTCCTCAAATAGACTTACGGTTGAAAAATTAGCTGTAGTTAAATTTACCTGATTATATATGGTCTTACAGAATTTGCAATAAACTGGGATCTTTGCGTGTGAGCTAGAGAAAGATAATGAAAAATTTTCTATTTTTAAGCCCTGTTTTTCATTTAATCGTTCTGAGCCAAGCTATTTCAGGATTAATTGGATCTTAACTTAAGGCTTGTGCTGAAGTGATGTAGCATGATGAGCAACTCATGGCTCTGTAGAGCATGATTCGGTACAATAGGCAGTACCTTGTATTTGGTATAGCTGACGGGACTGGAAATACCTTGGGTTGCTGAAGACTGATTTTTTTTTCAGGGAACCTTCAGTAAAGTAGCATTTTCTCTCTGCAAGATGAAATAAATCCTTGATTATGGTAATAAACAAGCACTACAGATAAATATTAAAGTATTTGTTAATTCAATGTCTACCAAGCTTTTAAATTTAAAAGACCTTTTCAAAAAATAGTTTATGGAAAATAGTTGTCATTACATGAGGTTTTTCTTGACCAGTTTCCTATTTTCTGGATGATGTTAGAGACTGATCAATTTTCTAAATGTTAGTATGCCATTTCTAGGAACACTGCTGAAGTCTAGTGTTTCAGAACACATTTGTTGCTTTTTTAATCAGGACAGCTGATTTTTGTTGTCCAAATAAATTTCTAAATTTTATGCTGTTTCAGATTAAAAGGTATTTACTACTACTTTATTTAACAATAAGCACATAATATCATAAAAAGATGTCATTGATAGTTTAGGGAACTCTTAATAGAATATTGATATTGCAGACAAATGAAGAAAACTTATTAACAGACGAATTATTTTTTTTTAACAAATCCAAAATGCCTTAAATTCTTCTCTTAAAAACTTCTAATTGCTAAGTATGTAACTTACACCGCCCCAAATATCTCTGTGGAATCTTTAAACACATGTTCAGTGTGATGGCATGTTGGATGTTGTTTAACTTGACTTCAGGTTTCTCATAGTGCTTCCTATAACACAAACTGATGAAGTATGGGCTAGATAAGTCGACAGCGAGGTAGGCTGAAAACTGGCTAAAGCGCTGGGCTCAAAAGGGTTGTGATCAGCAGCACAGAGTCCAGCTGAAGGCCAGTAGCTAGTGGTATACCATTGGGGTCAATACGGGGTCCAGTACTGTTTAACCCATTAATGCCCTGGATGATGGGACAGTGCGCTGTGAGCAGGCTTGCAGAGAGTACAGAGCAGGGAAGAATGGCTGATGCACCAGCTGGTTGTGCTGCCCTTTAGAGGGACAGGCAGGAGAAAAGGGCTGACAAGGAACCTCATGAAGTTCGGTAAAGGGAAGGGCCAAGCCCCAAACAAAGTTGGCCATGACCCAGCAATGTGTTCTTGCGGCAAAGGCCAACAGCCCCCAGCGCTCCATTAGGAAGAGCATAGCCAGCACGTCAAGGGGGTGATCCTTTGCCTTCACTGAGCTCTGGTGAGATGCATCTGGAGCGCTGTGTCCAGTGCTGGGCTCTCCAGCACAAAGGAGACGTGGCTATACCTGATGGAGTCCAGTGGAGGGTTGTGAAGCTGGTTAAGGATTTTGACTTGTTGACCGTGGAAGGAGAGGCTGAGAGAGCTGGGATTCTTCATCCTGGAGAAGCGAAGGCTTCAGGGAGATCTTACCAGTGTGTACAAATATATGATGGGAGGGAGTAAAGAACACAAAGCTGGACACATCTGAGGGGTTCCTAGTGACAGGACAAGAGGCAATGGGCACAAACTGAAATACAGGAAACTGCACTTTTTCTTTTTTTCTGTGAGGATGGTTGGACACTGGAACAGGTTTCCTGGGGAGGTGGCAGAGTTCCCATCCAACACCCAAATGAACATGGCTGTAATTGGCTGTGCTTTGGACAGTGTGTTGGACTGGATGATCTCCACCTGTCCCTGCTGACTTCAATATGTGGAGTTTGAGAGTCTAAACATTTGAATAAATGCCAAGGTCTGTGCAACTTCCTGGATGTCCCTGCCAGCTTCTTTTAACATGAAGTCAATCCCATTATTTACTAATGGAAGATAAAAAGGTACTCTGGCAATGAAGGTAGGACAAAAAATTACATAGAGTAACATAGTAAAAAGAAAGTTTCTTTAATTTGAATAATCTCTGGCAATCTTGAGGTGATGAAAGGGAGAACAGTTACTAAGTTAGGTTCTGTGGTTTTCCCCTATGTAAAACAAAGGGTAGAATGACACCTTGAATTCCATGTAGAAACCATTTGGGAAGTGGTTGATTAAAGGCTCTGCCTATGAATTTCGTCAGACAGAGTGGTGAGGTGTACTGCGTGGCTAAAAACCAATGCTTTTTCTGTAGTTACTCAGATTTAAGATATTTATACACCAGCAACCTGGCGAGATGCTTCAGTTCTTAATAGAACCAGAGGTGACTTCTCTTTGATAGAAGTGGAGATATCTGCATAGTTCTCAACCGTCTTTTCAACTTAATTTCTTGCCTAACTTCTATTGATCTTTTTTATGATGAGTGAACAGTTTTATGTGAAAAAGCTTATCATCACTTGATGAAATCAGTACTGTATCATAAAACTATTGCATAAGAAACTCTAATGTTATCTCTTTACTGTTCAGACGTATCTTAAAACAGTGATTTAAAAGAGACTGGAAACCTGAGGATCTAAATCCGAATTCTGCATTTCCATTTTTGTTTCTGAAAAGAAAATCAAAACACTGCTTAAAGAACAAAACCAGATCTTTGTGGTCATAAACAGCATTTATTGGCACTTCCTCTTTATTTTAACTTCTATTTCAGTGGATTTATTTCCAGTTGTTGTTTCTCTGTTCTGATGTGCTACTCTTTCTTTATTAACTAAAAATACAAAGGAATGATAGAATCATAGAATGGTTTGGGTTGGAAGGGACCTTACAGATCATCTAGTTCCCCCCCCCCTGCCATGAGCAGGGACACCTTCCACTAGACCAGGTTGCTCAAAGCCTCATCCAGTGTGGCCTTGAACACTTCCAGGGATGGGGCATCCACAGCTTCTCTGGGCAACTTGTTCCAGTGCCTCACCACCATCATAGTGAAAAATTTCTTCCTTCTATCTAATCTCAATCTACCCTCTTTCAGTTTAAAGCCATCACCCCTTTTTCTATTACTGCATGTCCTTGTAAAAAGTCCCTTTCCATCTTTCTTGTAGGCCTCCGTCAGGTGCTGGAAGGCTACTATAAGGTCTCCCCAGAGCCTTCTCTCCTGCAGACTGAACAACCCCAACTCACTCAGCCTGTCCTCATAGGAGAGGTGTTCCATTCCTCTGATAGTTGCTGTGGCCTCCTCTAGCCCGCTCCAACAGGTCCATGTCTCTCCTGTGCTGAGAGCTCCAGAGCTGGATGCAGCACTGCAGAGGGGTCTCACCAGAGTGGAGTAGAGGGGCAGAATCCCCTCCGTCGACTTGCTGGCCAGGCTGCTTTGGATGGAGCCCAGGATACGGTTGGCTTTCTGGGCCATGAGTGCACATTGCCATGTCATATTAATTAATTATTTTTTTTTTATCATTGCATTCATGACCAATGTGTATGATCAGAAGGCTGGAAAAGTAAACAATCAAAAACCCAACCCTCACTGTCATATTAATTAAAAAAAAAAAAAAATTCCTTTCAGGGTCAGCTTTTCTCAAGAATTGCTTCTTGCGGTTGTTTTCTAAGCCTGTGTTGCCAGTTGGTCCATCCTCTTTGAGTATGTAAAGAAAAATAAATATTTCAAATCGGACAGCTGCAATGCTTAGTAGAATACATTAAATAAATTATTCTAATTACTCTCTTGGAAAATCCTTTTTATCTTAGATTGCCCTAATTATTTTTAACCATTGTTTCATTATGAGTAGCAAAAATTAAAGAAAATTTGTACAAAAATGGAAAGAAAGGATAAGCCAGCCACTTAACTAGGGGCTATACTCAGGAATAATCTAGGATTATCTTTTCTATCAAGTAGTGATGTTTAATTTTTTCAAAACCTTAATATTGTATAGGAGGAATTATCAGTCTGTGAATGGAGATAACTGGTAAAGGAATCCCTTCCTCTGTTCTCTTACTGACTATATTTAGCTCTTCGTAGGAGAAATAAAGAATAATAATCAGTTTGAATTCCACATAAATGGAGAAAGTAAGAAATATAATAATTACATGCACGCTGGAAGCAGTTAATGGAAAACAAAACTGGAGCCTAAGGTAAATGTCTTCTCTAGAAACTTGATTAGTACTTTTTTTTATTAATGTAGCAGGAGAACACTATGTTATTAATATGTCTTTACTAACAATGTATACATTGACAATTGTATGATGTTTACGTGAGTAAATGCACACAACAGGAACCATTTTGGTTTGATAATGACATTTTCAGTCTACTGTTTGGAATAATAAGGAAGAGAAATAGATGAAAACTTTGCAGAGTTCCAGTAGAAAGTGTGAACTAAATTAAACCAAACAATGACTAAGTAAAGGAATCATGAAATGCCATGCGACAGTTTGTAGCCATTTTTTAAGGAGGCAAGTTCATAATGACATTTTTGATCCTTGCTATGATTGGCTAGGAAACAGAGTTTTTATTTCTTGGCGCTCAAGTTGAACACCACCTGTGTTCAACTGTGTACACATTAAAGCAAGATGAAATGCCTTGGGATGCCTTAGGTGATGCTGACTGACATTGCCAAGATTATTGTCAGTTTTATACCTGTCCACTCCTGAACAGCTGTGGACCAACTGACCAGATTGTTGAGATGAGAGATGAAACGTTATTCTAGATCCCAATGGGAAACCAGAGTGCTGTTGCATATGAGTGAGCATGCAAAATCTGAAGAAGCCCCAGGTAAGGCTGCCAGGTTCTTAGGCTGTTTGGCTTCTTAGTTGTTGTGATCCTCAGAACACCTGCCTCTCTGAGCTGTAAGAACAGAATTTTTGTAGAGCAAGACTACTCAGGGACTGGTACTTCCAAGTTCTTCCCAGAACGGACTGGGAACAGCAGATCTGAAACATTCAGATTTTGGTTCTAAGGCCACCTTGCAGACCTGGCAGGGCGTATGCCTGTGTCTTGTCAGAAGATCTGTTGTACTTGCTCTATTTCCATGGAATATTCTGCTTTTGATAAACTGGCAAAATTCAACAGAAGAAAGATTCCTCTGGAGAATTTCCTGTCAGTTGTATTCCTAATTTCTGATGATGTGCTTCCATTCTTGCTATGTTTGTTTTCCAGTTAGTCTGTAGCACTGTCAATGCCATTTTAAATGTTTGATAGAATTGTAAGCAAGTAGCAAGCCCTCTGACTACTCAACTTTGCCTCTGTAGTTTTCATCAATATTAACTTAATCATTGAAAGTATTAATTAAGATACAATCATATAATATTTTAGGTTACCAGGGACACCTGACATCTGATGATAATCCCTGCTTAAAGAAGGGCCCACTACAAAGTTTGAACGGGTTTCTTGGAGCCGTGTTCAGTCAGGTCAGATTTCTAAAGATGCAGATCCCACTGACTCTCCGGGTGCCTATTCCAGTGTTTTATCATCCTCATTGTGAAACAAGTTTTTTTTCCTCTCTATCTCCTCAGAGTTTGCCTTTTCCCATTGCTTTGATCTAAGTGCTCAGTGCAGCTGGAATAGGTATTCCCATTGTGTATGTAGCATGTTTGGGCTGTCAGCCACTCAGATCTGTCCCTTCTTGTGCTACCTTTGATACTTAGGTTAGCCTGCCTGTCAGCCAGGTCAGCTTGACAAACTGACTATTTGCTTGTTCTTGTTGGGTTAACTTTCTTTCACTTTTACTGAGCTGAGTGAAACTCTGAGAAAGGCACACAACCTCTATATTCATCCCCAGGGAATCAGGAATGAGTAACTGAGAGTGCAGAAGTGGGCTAGGCTGAGCAGAGCTGTCCTTTTTGTGGGGGAGGGCTATTAACGCAATCAACCCTGGGAAGTCAGAAAGACCCCCACAATTTCTCTCTTATCCATCTGACTCATCATCCTTTCCTGGCAAGGTGTGTGTTATGGGTTCATTCTTAATGTCTTAAGCCTCTAGTTGCACCTGTAGAGAGATTGTCATTAGAGAACTTCCTTTCTAACACCTGTTAGTTTTTGCAGCTAATTCCTCCTTGGAAAGCTTACAGGAGTGTTTCTTCCCTGAATTTTTCACTTCTATAGAAAATAATGCTTATTTAAATGAAGAAATGTGAGCCTGTTTCACTTTCTTGGATATACAGATACTTCTTTGTTAGATTAACAACTTCTCCTCTCAGAAACAGCAGAGGCCTCCTGCCTCTTTTCACCTGTGTTTGTGCCTCACTGATTTGTTTCAGTATGAAATGTGTTTTATGTTAGTCTATATGTTCTGCATGTATCTGTAGATTGCTCTTGGTTGAGACAAAAAAATAAAGATGCAATTAGCTAGGTTGGAGAAACTGGGTTTTCCAGAAACACACTGTAGCTGAATAGCTACATTGGTTGGTTGTGTATGAGCTACATGATGGCAGTTTCTAAGGGATGAAGTTAAAGGGGGCGGCAGATGACATTCCTTGAACATACATTAAAAAAAAAAAAAAAAAGAAATAGAAAAAGTAAATTTTATTAGTAGGAGTACCATTTTCAACTTGGGGAGGAGGTGATCCTGCTCTTAACATTGGTGAGGACAGAGGTGAATTAGGTGATCTAATTCAGGCTCCTGTATATTCATAGACATTGCCAAAGAATTTGGCCTTCTGTTTCTGGAGCAAAAGTGATGTTTGGCAAAGGTCAGATATTCAAATTATTTGCCTGGCATTTATTTAGATACAGCTCCAGTGGAATACTACTACAAACCCAAATAGGTATTACAACTTAATTAAAATAGGGAGGTTGAAAAAATAACCAGAGGAGTGTTTTTAGATTTTTCTTTTGACCACTAATTCAAGATGGAAGATTTAATTTTTTTATTCTTTACTATTGTAGTGGAGAGTCTGGGTATCTATGATATAGATCTATAAGCTGTAAGTCTGGAATCATGCATTACTTGCAAACAGCTGGAATAAGATCCTGTCCTTGCTATTCCCTCTGGCTGGCAGTGAGAGTGAATCTTCAGTGACAGGAGGAAGTAAATGAGGAGGAGTTTGAAAATGGTGTCATGGGATTGCTGCGAGATCTAGCTCTGCACTTAGGACAACCTTGTAACATGGTACTCCTGTCGGAGTACTGGGAAACCATCACCGCCATCTGGCTATGAACATCATACCTTCCCCTCAGTTCTGTAAGGCCTGGATGTTGGCTAGATGAATATTTTTGTATGTGATTTCTAGGTCAGAATGGCTGTTTGGTCCTTTGTCCAATTAACAAACATTCTATTGCAAAAACAATACAGTAAGGAACACTGACAAGTTTTTGTATAGTGTCAAAGACCTTTTTGTTCTGTTAAAAGCAAGAAGTAATTACTGAATTTTAATAGTGAAGATAAGGTGGGATAGAGAGAAAGGGTGGAATCTGAGCATTGTAAGTAATTTAGTCAAAAATACTATGAGAAAATAAGAAACATGATTCTAAAGTTACAAGTGAAACAGCAGAATCATTCATTAAAAAAGATTGCAGAAAGGACAAGAGATTCAAAAGGAGATAGAGGGTAGAAGCTATTTAAAGCACAAGGGCAAACTTCTGGAAAAGTGGAAACCATAGAAAAAGACCAACTTGCCTGCATTAGGAGCTTTTTAGTGACTGGAAAATAAAATAGAGATGCAGTGTAAATAGAGACAAGCATTGATTGTGGACACAGCCAAAAAAGCTGTGGCACAGAATGTGTTAAAATCAATAGAAGTTGCATAGGGCAAGAAGAGAAGTATCTACCAATCCATAATTAATAAGAAGAACTAAGAATGAAAGTAAAAACCTTTCTAAATGGGGGACAGTAATTAAAAAAAATGATTCTTCTGCCTGCTTCAGGCTTCATGTAAATAGTTAGCTGTGAATAAGTGCCTAGTGTAGTTAATAAGAAGTGAAATATGTGCCAGAAAAAGGTTAAAGAATATTTTAGGAAAGGAGTTTCTGAACCATTGGCCTTGATTTTAAAAAACAGTGAGGAACGATTATTTGCAAATAATAGAAAAGCAAAACTTATCTTAAAACCAGGGATCAGTCCCTGTAAGTTGGATAACCAGGAAGAACCTGCAGGAAGTCCTTAAATGTTCAATTCCTAAAAATCTTTGGGACAAGAAGGTGGTGATAAACAATGAGCATGAATTTTCAAAATACGTTTTGTCAAATATATCTAGTTCTTTAATGGAATAGCTGGCTAGTGGTTAAAAATGAAGGAGTAAATGTGATAGAACTTTGCACACAGCGTTTCACAGAGAGAAAGACGTTTTTGTAAGCAAACTTGAGAAGCATAGTTAACTTAGTAGTAAAGGAAAATACAGTTCACTGAAAAATAATGTTCCTAGTGAATTGTTATTTATATTACTGCAGGTCAACTTGGGATAGTTTAGTGAAGTGTGACTCTGTAAGGACTGGCCTGGGTCCATGTATATTACATATTTTCATGAATAAGGTGGCTGAGGAAATGAAGAGTAGACTTATCAGGAGTTTGAATGATGCAACCCTGGTGAGAGTTCTAAGTATTTTATAGGGCAGTAAAAGCTTCCCTCTCCCCTCTTTTTTTTTTTCTTTTTCAAACTTGGAGAAATGGTCTGAAAACTGCAAGTTGAAATGACAAGTGCAAATGATTACTCTTGGGAAGAAGTCAGCTGTATAAATAAAAATGCAGGATTTCTGGCTTAGCAGTGGTATTGTTCATAAAGCCTTGGGAGCTGTAGAGAATTATAGATGAAATGAACTGTCAGTAGGGGTCAGTTCAGTATGTACTTTTGGGCATCACAGTTTAAGAATAGCATGGACTGATAAGAAGAATGAAATGACGCAAGGTTTTTAGAACATATAAGAAGGAAGAAGAAGCTGGCTTAGCTGAGTTTGTGTAATTTAGGGAGGAAAAGGTGGAGGAACAGAGGAATGAGATAATGTTTTCAAATATGGAACAGGTTTTCATAAAATGTATGTTGTTAAGTTATTCTCCATATCTGTTAAAAGACAGACAAATGTGATTGGTGAAAGGTGAAATTTGTGCAATGTTAGGTTAAAAAAACAACCACCATATGGATAAGTAAACACCAGAACAGGTTAACTTGTGAGACCATAGAAATTAGATGCAGATAAAGACTGGTTAGACAAACATCTGTTTAGGCAGCTCTAGAAACACTTGTGCTGTTTCAGAGTGGTCAGGATGGAAAAAGGGATCATGAGGTCCCTTCTAGCTCCACTGATTCTTGGCTTACATTTTTATTGAAGTAATATTCCCAGTCTTCATTGTGCATTTCCTTACTACAATTTTTTTTTTTTTTCCCCCCAGATCAGTGTAGAATTGTAATGGTGAATGCTTTTCGTATGCAGTGATCAAAACTGGACTGAAATTTGGTGGGGCTCTTAGACTTTCAGCTTATCTACGGATAATATGTCCCTTTTACAATTTTGCCTTCAGTACCTGGGGAAGGCTGTATATACAGAAGAAGCTATTAATAGTTGGTGCATACTAATAGCCTATTTTCCTCATGAGCTGTTTGCATGAAAGTAGTACAGTTCATAGTGACTCAGCTTATCATATCAGCAGGATTTTTTTTACTCTGTCAAATTTATAACGACATTAAAAAGTTTTATTTAAATTTAGTATTTTAGAATCCACCTAACAATTTTACATCCTATAATCCGTTCATGAACTAGAACTCAAGTACAAGAAATAGAAGATTGGAATTTTGCTGTACAAGATGAAAACTTCAGCAACTGAATTGCATTTGTGTAATGTAATGTGTAAGCTGTTCTCTCATGTTAACATTTTTCTCTGAAGAAAGTTGATACACGCTGTAAAAAAACAACCAACCAGCCAACAAAACAAATCTTTCTAGAACTTGGTTGTATGGCAGAAATCCCCAGTGTTAATATAAAATCTATTAAATAATTTTTAATGTTACTCTTTGAACTTACTGTTACTTTTAATATTTGTTATTTTAATAATTTAAGAAATGTCCGTATCGCTGTTCTTAGTGCTTTTATGTAAGAGGGACTATCACTTTGCGTTCTTTTGACTCTGGTTGCAGAAGTGATGTACTTAACATTTGGTCAGACAGATGAAACTTTGCTAACAGGTTAGGGAAACAGCCAGGGTGACAGGCCATGTGTGATGGATGGTTGCGTTATTAAATGTTTTATGCTGTCGGTGTATTTTGTATGGACTTCATACCATGCTATTTTAAAAACAGGATAGCAAGACAGCACATTGACCTGCCGGTTGCAGGTGCCGCAGTTTGGGTTTGAGGGAGCTCTGCACAGTCCTGGAGGCTGCCCCTGCCTTCCAGGTGTGCACAAGTGGGGAAAGTGCCTGGAGCGCCGAGCGGGCCGGGGTGCTCCTGGGAGACAGGAGGCTGCCCCAGGCCTGCAATGTCCATAGGGAGTAGACCTCCAGCCAAGCCTCACTTGAAATTTGGAGGCAGGCAGCTTCCCCAGGGTTTGAGAGGAGGCTTTCTAAGATTGCTGCAAGCTGGGAAGCTGCTGCAAGGTGTTGGACTGGGAAGCAAGAAAGGACTAAGCTACCCACTGTCAGGATACAGAGGAGGGGGAGGTAACTATTTTCATATGTTCTGAGTCACTTGGCCATCGGAGCTTTCCTTCTTAGTTACTGTGTTCAACTTCATAAACCTTTCTGTACTAATAAAGAGAAAGCTATAGTAAACATAGCTTTTTGAGATTGAGTGTGCTTCTGCCACAGTCATGTGAAAGCAAAAGCTGGTCCTGTTCTGTCCCAGGATGCCTTTTTCTGAAATCTGGTATGCCAAATGAGCAGCGAATTCTTGAGAATGCCATTGTGAGGTTGATGATGTGATTTTGTGTGACTAATTGCAGTACTGTCTTCATGAACTTCTGCCGAATGTCAGGGAGATGTCTTGTGTAGAAAAGCTGTTCTTGAAAGCGTGTCTGCAAAAACAGCACCATGAAAACTGGAGCAGGGTATTGTGGTGGCTATGCTGAAGATGTGCCTCCTGTTGTCAGCTGAAAGGTCCTTCTGTAGTAACTGGTTGATGTTTCACTGACTGAAATATGAGAACAACCCAGAATATGTATTTGTTTTTTGTTGGGCAGAAGTCATGTAAATATAAGACATGAGAGAGCTTTGCAATTCTTCCAGAATTTTTACTGGAGCTTTAGGTACAAACTTATGGATTTATTCTGAAATAGATTGCAGTTTGTTCATCTGAGCTTCTTGAAGAAGCTTTTTTTTTTCCTTTTTTCTTTTTTTTTTTTTCCCTCCTAAAATTGGATTTGGTGGTTATAAAGGAAGAATGACTTCCTTATATGTTGAACTGACTTTTTCACAATAAGCTTGAGAGTCTAAAAACATACTATCATATGTTACTATTTCAGTGTTATATATTTCACAGTTTAAAACGCATTTTTTTCCCGAGTTTAAATTAGAATTGCTGACAGTAAGGAAATAAAAATGATTGATGGACTGTTTACACTTGACCAGCTGCTAATTAATTCTCACTCAGTATCTTGTTAGCTTGTGCTGAAATAATACATAAGGCAACCTAAAAAATAGCCTGAAGTTCCTAAAACTACAAAGAAGAAAAATTTGAATTATTCTGATGCTTTTGATCTATGAACTGTGATATTAGCTGTGACGTTTGATGTTCTGGGATGATGTGATTGATAGCATAATTTTTGGTATTCGATTGTTTACTATTTATTGAATGTTACTGTATCTTATATCTCTGAGGGCAGGGAGAAAGGTCGCTTATTTTCCTTGTTGGACCCTGTACCCCTTGTTCAGGTGGAGCTTTCCAGAAGGAAGGGAGAACGCACTTCCTTTGTGTGGAAGTGTGCTCCCTTTCCAGAGAGAAATTTCTGGAGTTTCTGAAGGTAGGTAGCTCTTGGAGGAGACTGCAGAGAAAGAAGGTAATATTTCTGTGGATCCTAGGAGGGGGTTAGAAAGTTATAGCATCTCAAAAAACCCCCACTGAGAATTCTTAACCTGAGAACAAACTTGTAGGAAAGGAAGTGTGTGTGATGAGCAGGGGAGGGATTGGCTGACTAACACTTTGATTTTTAGTTTCTTTTATCCAGCAGGACAGCTTCCTCACTCTTTCAGAATTGTGTTGCAGTTAAAGCATAGCTTTGATTCAGTGTCTTTTTGATTCTCTTAAGGAGAAGGTGGAGGAGGTTCTGGTCAAGAGAGGGGCAGTCTCTGGGAGGCTCCTAATAGTTGATTCTCAATGACACATAAAATTTAAGTTCTTAAATCACTATATGGATGAGTTCTTTTTTTCAGTGTGATAAGGAAGGAGTTACCCTCTCATCAAATATTCTTTCATGTATAGGAAATATCTCAGAAGGCTGCAAGTGGGTATTTAATTATGTAATTAGATAGTGTGTTGTGGCTATTGCCTGTGTCAAACTGTGCTACATAAAACACTCATTCTTATCTTCATTGCTGACTCCTGACTGTCATCTGTAGAAGTGCAAAAACACCACTGCTTTAAAAGGTCAAATCCTCTGAAGCCAGTGGTGGAACTTCAACTGACTTTAATGGAGTCAGAATATCGTCTTGTTTCAAGGAGTTAAGCTCAACTCTGGGGATATAAAAGGACAGTTGTGTAGTATCTGGTAAAACTAAGGGGGCAAGGAAGGAAGGGGTCTTGGTAATTTTTTTAAAGAGTGTGGTCTGTGTTGAATAGTGCATGCTGTGCTTTTTGTTGTTGCCTATATTGCCAGACACCCATGTTCACTGTAGTTTCTTATAAACATTATTTGAAAAATATAATCAATTTTTTTTTTTAAATACAGTCCTGGTTATATCCCTCTTTTTATTGGAATTCTGCTGTGTTTTTGATGTTTTGATATTCTCTGTATGCAGTTTGGCTATTGCTTTCTTTTTCTATTGACATTCAGGATGCAAGATGGAAGAATTTCTGCAAGGCAGAAGGAAGAAATTCAGACTTGACCTACTATTTAAACTAAGCAAATTAGTAAAAGTAAAAATGTTGAAAAATAGTGTAAATTCATCCTCACACATTTTCATCAGTATTTTGTGGCAGCCAACATTTCTGACCACTACTAGATGCTATATTTCTGTTTTGGCCTCAAACTGCATGTAATTATTCAGAGTCTGTGCCATTTCTCTTTGTAGGAAGCCTTATTACCCACAGGCAAATGTAATCTATCATCTTTTCCTTCAAAAATTCCCGTTTTCCCTCTACCCCAAAAGAAATCAGAAAAGATTTATAAGGTTCTGCAACCCACAAAACCTCCTTCGTTATCTCTAAATCAAGCATATCTGATTGCAAAGCTCTTATTTTTATAAGAATTTTGGGAGTAGAATGTTTTATGGCTTTTGGTGTGCTTTTACTAAAGGTGAAAAATGCATTTTTTTTAAAAAAAAAAAACTAATTCTTTTGAGAGCTATTGCAACAAAGTAAAAGCCCTTTTTGTCAGAAGAAAAATAATGGATCTACGTTGAGATGTCCAGACAGAATGAAGTACTAAAGCTGAAAAGATAACATCAATTCAGATAGTATTGTCTTAATATATTATTGTGTTACTATCTTATCCTTCTGATGCAACATAACAACTTATTCACCTATTTTTACTGCCATGGCGGGTGAGGTAGACAGCTCGTTGAATCCAGATGTCATTGTGTTCACTCCCCTTCCCCAGAGGATTAAATCTGATTTGTGACCAATCAATGTGAATGAGCAGCTCAGTTTTGTGCCTGTTCTCATTGCTTCCTGGTTACTTACTTACCACAACCGACCAGTTACACACTTCTGTCAGGTCCTTCACAGTTTCTTTTTGGTCAACTTCCGCTTATGTCTGCTTCTCTTGCTGTTTTCTCTCTTTTCTTTCTCCATTTTACACATCTACCCCTTCCCCTACATTGAAAGATTTTTTTTTTTCCCCTAACTGGATGTATTTCCTAAAGTTTGTGGCATAGAAGATGTTTTTCAGTGAAATTCTCGTTCATTTTTGGACAACTTTAATAGAAATAGTGGCTTTGCATAAGAAATAACTGTAAGGATTTCAAGACTTGTTATTGGTGATTAGCACATCTTGCCCTCAACTGCTGGCTTGCTTATTTATCTCCTCAGTCAGACAGTAAACTTATAAAGCAACTCATATTGTTTCAGCTTCGTTGACCTGTTGATGCTACAATATATATGTTAAATTTTTTCCTTTTATAATGTTTGCTTAGTTTTTTAATTATTTTCCAACGTTATCTTTATAACTGAGAGTCGTGAAAACTGTGGTGTTAGTGGAAAAATATACCACTAAAGCGTAACAGACCTGCTTTTGATAGGCAGCATTGTATATCCTCATTGCCCCATGTAATTGAATTAATTTTCATATGAGCAATGTTTTGGTATCTTTAGGTGTACAATTAATTTTTATTTTTTTTAAATAATTTTGTCTTTTACTGACTTTTTCACTTCTCAGGGCTTCCCTAAAGTCCTCCTAGGTGAAACAGGTCATTAGCAATAAGTTACTTTTAACATAAAAGCACTTAATTGAGGCTGTGATGTGGAGTTATTTATCTGCATCCCAGAGAAGTTAGAGAATTGAGATTTAAATGTTTGCATATGTAGGTCTTGTCTACTTTTTCTCTGTGGTCAGTTATCCTTTTAGTTCATGTATATAAGGCCAGCTTTTTTATCCCTCTTAACGATTTACATTTGCATACTGTCTTACTGATTACTCAGCTATACAGAAGATACTTAGTACTAGACAAAATGGAAAGAAAACATTCTTCATTTGGGAAGGCCGAAACCTTTTATTATTATCAGGTTGTTTGCCTTTTGTGCATTTGGACCAGACTTAAATTTAACCCTTCTCATCTCCTGTTTTGTTTAGTGCCTTATTAGACTGTACCTCCTTTTAAAAACTAGTCTTAAACATCTTCTATTCCAGCTCCATATAATTTTTGAGAATATATTTTTTTGCTTCTGCAGCATAACTTAGTTGCTTCCGTGTTTATATCCTCTTTCTTTACATCATCTCTCAGGAGTAACACTGAATTATCTCTGCATGTAAATCACTTCAAGTTTTAGCTAGTAATGTGTTTTATTGCAGTAACTGTTGTATTTTTGTGGTGTTAGCAATGCCCTGCATAAATTTCCTCCCTCTCTGAATTCTGTAGAGTAAAACTTAAACACAAAATCTTACAATAGGACATTAATGCCTATTTCTGGAAGCACAAATGAATTTATTCTTTCTCTAAGAATTTTTGGGTTTTAGTAAGATACTTCTACATTATGTGAAGGAATCTTAGAATATAATTCAGCAGTATAAATGATCTGAAATCAGTTCTTAATTTCAGTGGGTTTCTTAATTTCTTCGCTGAGCAAAAGGTGGAACTTGAAAATTTCTGAGGCAAAATGCATGCAGGTAGGGAAAAACTGAACAAGTGACAAAGCTTTTGAGTATGGGAGAATAGACCGGCAACAGTTTACATTTGAGTTGTAATTTTAAATTTAAACCAGGAGGTTGATCCTGCAGTGCAGAACCGACAGAGATCTCTATGCCTGCTTGGGATCCCGGTTATCTTCAGTGAGATTCTTGGTAGATTCAAGGAGTCATTCACAGAAATGAAGAAACTGAAGAAAGCGTCAGGAAAAAAGTAGCACAGAAATGGCTGTATCTAAGCCAGACAGTAAAATGGCTATATTTAAGCCAGATTTGTAATCCTGTTTTACAAATCTTATGAATTATAATGTCTTAAAAAAGGAAACAAAAATTTATTCAGTAATGCTTATTCCCAAACAGGTTCACTAACTTGATTCCTATTTAAGTAAATAATTTAAAAAATATTAATTAAAAAAAAATACTGTTCATTTTCACAAGCAGTGCATCTGTCTTTCTGAAAGCTCAACTTTTGGACAATATTTTACTTTCTTCTCTTAAAATGCTGCGAGACTTTCAGTCAGTAGTAACCTGTATGGCATTTTTCAAGGTGGCCATGGCATATGTGGGTGTAGACCTCCAACAGCTAGAAGTAGCAATTAGATTAGGCATAAGGAAAAATTTTCTAATAGCAAGAATAGTTAAGCATGGATACAGACTGATGTAGATACCGTGTTCCCCAGAGAAGCATCTTTCATAGTAAAGTTGATTTTGCTTTGAGATGAGGAGGACATCATGTTCACCCCTTCCAGTTCCACTTCTAAAGTTTGTGTTGTAATCACTTGATGAAAGTGGAGTTAGGACAGTTTATGCGGACATCTATTAATCATATGTATTCAAGGCTTTAGGGTGCAAAGAGATAAAAAACCCCAAAACCCAACACCACCTTGTCTAGTGGTAAACCAAAAAAAAAAGGTTGATTTTTCTTAGTGTGTACATGTGCATTAGTGTATTTATGAGTTTATATTTTGCAAGATCTAGTGCTGAAGTCAAAGGCACTTGAGTCAGACAAGCTTTAGCATGTGCTTGCTAGGCATCAAGAACCAGACTTCAGCTCTGGAGAATGATACCTGAAAGGCATTTAACACTATTTTTTCCCTCCAGTAACTCAGCCTGAATAGGTTTTTTGTTTGTTTGTTTCTGGCATTCTCAATTGTGACAGTCAGAACTTGGAGAAAGAGGAGAGTTGCAGAAGTGTACGGGGAAGAAATGTGAACTGTCTAGATGATGCTAAAGCAGAAGACAAGGGAAAAAATAAATCACCTTCGTATATTCATATATACCATTGATAGCTGTATTTTTTCCTTTCCTGAAAATGAGAATAAGGCTTTTGGATAGTGAAGTCTAGACCAATTGTGGGAGTTTACAAGTTCTTTAAAAACAAAGTTACCAACAGAAAGATGTAAAAGGGAGGTATATCATCTTTAGTAGAAAAATAAATTAGTTTCATTATTTCTTTTGAAAGAATAAATGACAAAAAAATGTATTTGGTATGAATGGTTCAGTTAATGGCTTTCTCTGCCTCATTTATAACACACTCTTGTATAATACTACTGAGATTATTGAAGTGCACAGTGATGGAGGGACACATCGTTCTCTTTTAATGAGTATTCTCATGCCTAGTTGATGAGTGTTTGTTCTCTAAGCAGCACAGAATTAGTATATACAAAGTCTAAATTATTTGACTTTGAAATATTTTTCATTGGTGCAATCAATCTATGACTAGATCGTAGATAGAACTATTGCT
Organism: Phaethon lepturus; assembly: GCF_000687285.1. Classification (NCBI taxonomy): domain Eukaryota; kingdom Metazoa; phylum Chordata; class Aves; order Phaethontiformes; family Phaethontidae; genus Phaethon; species Phaethon lepturus. The sequence continues at coordinate 177,602 of NW_010558262.1, read as the reverse complement.
GAATTGCATTCAGCTTAAAAGTCTATTTCTTATGGAATACAAAGTGGAAGGTACTCTCTAGGAAAGCTGGAAAAAACATTTTCTTGTATAACAGAACATTTTTAATTCCTTTAGTGTTTTATTACAGTAACATCCATCCTGTTTATGTCAGTTGACCTAAGGCAATTAGTAAGGCATCATCAAACATTAATGTTAATCCAAAGAAATTCCATACTAATTCAATGTTCATTAGTGCTCACTTGTATATTATTATTGTTACATGTGCTGTGTCTATAGTGGGGACATTTTGAAGTGTCCGCTATCACATGTATTAGGGCTTTAATGTAACAAAACTGGGTATGATGAATTCTGTGTTGCAGGCTCATTTACTATTACACAGCAGGTGCTCCTTTGTAGTTAACCATCTAAAGAGATATTTTTAAGAATGAGTGATTGCATACAAAATTGATGTTGATAAAGTAGAATATAAGCTCCATGCCATGTGGGATTTGCACAGTTGTACACGCTGCACTTCAGCTTGCATAAAAATTCTCGGCAACATTCTAGTGGCAAAATGTTAATTCCTTAGGGGTTCATTAAAATAACATTAATCATGAACTCTGACGTTCACATTGATTTATTCTGAAACTTTATAATTAAAATTAATCAGATTCTATAATTAGGTAGAGTAGGAAAATGAAATTTGGCCTTGTAACTTTATAATAGAACTATTAATTCATTTATGTTAGACTTCTTTTGAGGAATTTAATGAACATCTGCTTTTAAATATAGATCATATAGTCAAACTGTATATTACAAGAAGCTGGTGTTTCTTTCTATGTTGAGAAGTGTTTTGCAATACTTTGAGAAATGTACTTATTTTTTGTTTACCATTGTGATGGACTTCAGAGAAAGCTGAAAAAAATACTCTGCTTTCTGGTGAGCTGAATCCTGGTTTTAAGAACCTGCCCAAGGGAAATCCCATAATTAAATCTACAGGGTTTCAGATAATGTCTATACTTCAGATGACTGGATGGATGTTATTCAAGCTACCTGGAAGTTGTCAGTCTGTCATTATTAATTATGAGATAATCATATTTCTGTGTCAAAAATGGAAGGGAAAAGTGTTGTTATTACAGTACTCTATCATTCATTCTACTAGAACAAAGAAAAGAGGCCATCTTTTCTTGTCAAAGTAAATTTACTTTCTGCAGGGCTTGTGAATGTTACAAATGTATATGGCTTCAAAGAAGCCGTGTGCAGATTCAAAGAGGGACTACTGAGATGCCGTATTTGGCTTAGTAAGTCCCTGACATACAAATTGTTGAGGACTGTAGGGACATTCTGGGGAAATACTGCTGTTTGCTTGCCCTATTCTTAAGTTCTTCTTTGGGTTTCATCTTTCAGCTACTGTTCGAGACAGGTTATGAAGCCTGGATGTACCTTTGATCTGACGAAGTAAAACCATTATTATTATATTCATTTACATACATTTATACCTTTATTTACTGTTAAGATTTGCCTTCAGGAAGCCCAGGTCCAAGACCCATGCAGACTGGAGCAGAAAGATCTTTCCCTCAGGAGAGGAGGATCAGGCTAGGGAACATGAGCTGAACTGTACTTTTTCACCTGTTCAACAGCCTATTTCTGCTAGACCAGTTGGGAACTAAATACAGCTGCTTGTATTTGACACTGTATGTGATCATATAATTTGTTTACTTTAACCACCTTTGCCTACATTGCTAATAAAGCATTTTCAAGAATTTATGACTACTGTTGATACTGGAATCCTGGCTTTATTTTTCTAGTCAGTGATGTTGCCCTGGCGGTTCTGGTTTGGTTTTTTTACCATTCACGTTATGGTTTTTGCAGTTTCTGTTCTCTTGTCCAATCTGCGGATTGGAAATAACAGTGAGATAAAAAATGCCTTGAGAGGGAAGGGAAGAAACTGAGTGGCTGTCAGTAAGCAAGCTAACACACAACTTCAGAGGCTGGTACATTTTCTGTTTGTTGTATGTTGCCAAAAGGAGTCTGATGTTTGTGATGTATCTCTATAAACTGTGTGTGTGTGTGTGTGTGTATATATTTTTCTTAGTGGTAGCTCTCAGATCCCCTGTGAATATATACAGCAATTTTTGATCACTTTTTAATTGAAACAGCCATTTGCTTTCTTGTATAGATGTTATTTTGGTGTTTGTTATTTTTTTATATACTGTCTTGAGACATGCAGTAATTTTTCAGATTAATTATTAATCTTCCTATATACCTTCTTCTTTACATAGGATCTCCATTCAGATACTTGTGCTCAATTTCCTGATGGGTGTTTCAGGCCTGTAAATTGCTCTAAAAGCATGAGCCACTGATAGATGGTGTGAATTGTTGCTTGTAGCTAGATTTATTTTTACAGTTCTCTGGGGGTTTTTATTGATAGAGGTTGTAAACCCAGCAGTTTGTATTTTGCAAGCTTAATGAATTTACCCAGCTTTTTCCTGATAAAATGATCTACCAGGGTATGGTGGTGTCACTTAACTAAAACTGAGATTGTTGCTGTTGGCTACCTTTATTTCTGGTTTATGGATTTTATTGCAAAGGGAAATGTTATATGAAAGTGACCCTCTGTAAATAAAAGTTTGAACCCATAGGCTCAGCCTACTTTCTTCTTGCCAACGTAGCTTAGAAGACTTGGGCTTTATTAGGTGATGCTTTTTTGTTTTGTCCACATACTAGAGCATTTACTATTTCCGTGCACTCCGAGTCAGTATATAGCTGGTAGTAATCTATTGGAAAGCAGGTGTAGACATGTTAACATAGGACCTTAAGAATGAGTCCTTGTTTGGGTTAGCTTAACCTAGGTGGTTGTTTGTGGTTTTTTTTTTTTTATGGTACAGATTTTTTTAGGGAAGGTACCTACTTGCCATCTGGTTTTCTTGAAGACATTCATTTTGTTGAGAATAGCAGATTTTGGGTTGATGTAGTCCGTTAAAAAAATAATATCCAGTTATATGTATGGAAACATATGTTTTAACACACTAGATTTGGGGTGGGCATGTATTCCACGGCTGCTTTGGGCCCTGGGATGTTGTATTTGTCTTTCAGAGCACTGGAGTGGCCCATGGTGCTTCCAGAGAGCCTGGCGCTACAAGTGCCCACGAAGTTGATTGTGGTAGTATAGCAGACCCGTGAGGTGCGGAATGACTGCTACTTCTGTGACCCTGCTGTTCTACCGTTTGTCTGTTGATACGCTGGTCTGAAACTACGTGCCCTTCAGGAGAGGTCCAAGACAAACCAGATTCATTAATGTATGCCTCATTATTGAGGAGAAAAAGCAAAAGGAGAAGTGTTTGTGTGTATGTGAATATGTACCCAGTTGTGCTTGTTTAACCGGATTAGTCAAAAAGATTTTGCATGTCTTGGCAAAAGAAATTATTTTCTCATGTTCCTTACTCTAAGTTCATTAGAGTGTCTAACATTGAAAAGATTTGTGTCTTACACTTCTCCATAAATTAGAAGTACATGGAGCCTTTGAACAGTGCATTTTGAGTAACTGCATCAATACCAGGACCACATTCACACGCCATAAATATTTGAGGGCAGCGGGTAGAAGTAAGAAATAGGAAGGACAGAGTAAGTGAAACGGTCTTTTGGGAGCACGATATTTGTTCCTAACAGCTCAAGCCTTCTATTCTGATCAGAACACCTAAATGCTAAACCATAAAAACAACTTTGAAATGAAGCAGTTAACTTCTTCCTGCAGTACAAAAGTCACTCAACTTCAGAATGACACCTGCATTTTTGGTTTCATTTTGTAATTAACCAAATGTATTTTCAAACTGTGCATAGTAAAATTCCAGCACTGTAGATGATGACCAGAAACTCAAGGACCCATGTAGTAAAGAAATAAGAAACTGAAGTGTGGATGTTTAAGATGAGTCTTAAAAAGACAAGTAATGTTTTGAATAGCAAATAATTTATGCAAAATATGTTACAAAATCTAAGATGCTAAATAAATAACCCGTACAATGTATTCTGTTTTGACACTTTGTTTCCACTTAAAAGATAGTGAATGCAGATTCGTTAACAGTATTTTGATGCTATTTTTCATTATATTTGCTTTATATTTTGTACAAACAATTGAACTGTAATTTCAAATTTTAGCCTTCTGCTTTGAAGCTACACGAAAATATGGTGGGATAAACATTGAGAAAAATAGATTTGTGGTTATATAATTTCTCTTTATTATAAAAAAAGTTGCTTCACCATATGAAACTTTTCCTTCTATATTTTAGAAGGCTCGTGTTCCCTTTTATATTTCACCAAGTTGGCATGATATAATGTGTTTCTAGTTTCTGTAATCTTTTATGATTACAACATGAGTGTAGTATTATAAAAGTTATTCTTATACAGTATTGAGAAGTCTTGAAGATTTAAAACCAAACAATGGGATATAAGAATGCTTCGATCCAGATAATAAATGGCAGACAAATAAGCAATGTAGTAATTCTTAAAGACTTAATACTACATTTTTTAATATTTTAAGGTTTGGGGTTTATTTGCTTAGTTTGATGCATCGTAATGTTAAAGGACTATTAAACCTTTACCATTTGGTCCAAATTCCTGTATTTTTCAGCAAAGTAGAGGCTTACTTTTGAGTAACGTTTTACATTCTAGGAGTAGCATAACTCTAAGGGCTTGTTTCTGGTGCCACTTCTGTCACCAGCTATCTTTGACAGAAGTAGGTTTTGGGCCCATTTGTCTTCGAATATGAATGCCTGATTTGGCAGGCTATTCTTTCAGAGCAGGTTTTGTAGACAGCTGCCTATTGAAGTCTCCTGTCCATACTGTCTTGCAGGACAGTGAGATTTTACAAAACGTCATCAGAATTGTCTAATGGTTGCGTACGTAAACTTTGTTGTTAAAATACATCCATTTATCATTACGTTTTTCTGAATTAGAAATCAGGTTGTATTTCCAAGCAACAGGTAAGTTTGAGGAGAATTTGTTACCTTTTTTGGATTTTCATTTATAAGAAAACTTGGCTATGTATTTCAAGTATTTCTTAGAAGTCTAAATAGTTAAACCTTCCTTTTGGTTAATGCATTACTTCTGGAACAAGTAGATAAAATTCTACACATTAAACACGGTAAAAATGGTGCATATTCTGCAAAGGACAGAATTTTAGATTAAAGTTTTCTGGGCACAAAAGCAGTAACAAAATGATCCCTACAAAACAGAGTAACTTAATAACACAAGAAATAACTTTTGTTAATTTGAAACTTTAGAAACTGAAGCTTGTAAAGTAAGATGTAATTAAATTATGGTACTGTACATACCAGCTGTTCTTGGTAATTGAAACTTTACAATATGAAAAATACATTACATCTGTACAGTTTATACAGGTAGGTAAGATGAATTTTGAAAAAGATTTCACTTCAAGGGTTGTACGCTGAAGTCAATAAAATACTGCACAACTTAACTGATTACAAATTGTAGACTTGAAACAATTAATCTTTGTGATTCTTTTTTAATTTGAATAGGGATCCTAGAATCCGTAATACTATGTCTTCTCACTTCTGTCCATAATGTTACATAGAATTTGGTTGCAGCCTCTGCTACGGGGAAAAAAGGCAACAACAAAAAAGCCCCAGTTATGCCAGCTGCTGACTGTGTTCCTTGATTCGTGCCGCTGTTGTTATTGTGCTCAGATCCAGATCAGTTTCTAGGTGTGTTTCCACTGTTTCTTCCTGGTTATTCGAGTCATAGGGCTTGTGAGCAAGCAGTTCATGATGTACTCCACAGTAACTTATCGTGGGCTGATCATAGGCAAGAAATGTTGACACATTCATAGACAATGGTATCTAGGGGAAAAACAAAGATGAAAAACAGCCAGTTACCAAAAGATATAATCAAATTGTACTTGGCTGAATTTGATGTTGAAGAAACGGACTGTCTAAAAACATTGGCTAATGCCAAATATAGTGCTGCACATAAATAAAGCTCTTCCTTCTCTCTTATCTCTCTACCCCCTCCACTCCACCCAAACCCTGGTCTTTACTAGGGTGTTTTAAACCTAACCACTGCCACCCTGTGGCCCAGGGCTAGGTGTGTGCTTGAATGAGTTTGTGAGGATTAAGATGTGATTGAACTCAAATTATCTTTAGAATGTAATTAGCCTCTGCTAAAGTCAATCTACCAGGGAGGAGAAAGAGGAGTGACTCAACTGGGGATATATGGAATATTTCAAATGAAATTTGAATTGCTTTTCAAGTTTAAGAGTGGTTAGTGGATCTTGAATATAGTGGGTGCTGATACCTTTGGTCTGCTGGGAAATACAGATGACACGTTTCCTATTATTTATAGCATAAGCATCGATTTGAATCTAGCAGCTTTCAGTAAATTTTGGACTATGGTAGATGATAGCTTCATCCTCTGTTGTGCTGTGGTAGCTCTTGTGGAAGCTTCACTATTGCAGGCTTAATTCAAATGCTTTAGGCTGAAAACTTACTAAAATTTTTTTACTGTTTTGTTGGGATTTTGAACACACTTCAGCATAGAATTACTTACACTATAGTGTAGAATTAGAGACAAAATTAATACAGCTTTTGAACAGCATGTATTTGTACTGTTAGATTTATTTTTACATATATTAAGAGAACGGAAGTGTGAAAAAGGTGGCTATATTGTAATGGCTGTATGAATCATGCATTTAAGTATCTAGAAATCAGATTTCCCACCCATTGTAAAACTAAAGAGAACAACTTTTATTTGTGACTTTTGTTGTTCTCTTGCTGTTATTTTGAAGACTGAGTGAAATGTAATAAAACTAAATATGTAGACGGGTAATATTTAAAAGCATTTTAATTTGAAATATGATATAGTACAAAACACAACTGTTTCTCATTAGCACAGCTGATTGATGCATTTGGATGTCCCACCTGTACCTCTGCATGCTCCTGACAGTGTCTTGGAAGTCCCATTGTAAACACTGCTCATATGCGATGTGAAACATAGAGATAGACTGAAAAATATAAGGAAATGGATTACTTTTCTACCTCCATGTGAGATATTGATAGCTCGTGTGGAGCTAAATAACATTCAGCTTAGAAGATGGACGTATGTCCAGTGTGATGTCCATCACACTGTCTGAATTGGAAGAATATTGGTTAAACCTGTGTCAAAACTGTATTTTCATAGAATAGAATCAGAAAACCAGTGGAGTGTATCTTTTTCTATCTTGACTCTTGTATTTGAAAGATTTAAGGTTAAAGACACCATACTGTATCATAGGTGTCTGGTGATCTGTGTCTTTTCACTCACAAAAATTCATGAGCTCTCTCTGCATTTCATGTAGCAGCCTTGGGTGAGTTTTGGTTTTTATCCCTCATGATGAAACACTGGATGAACACCTCGTGCTTTCTTAACATAATGAAGAGACTTTACCTCAGGAACAACTCTGGCGTTTTAAATACATGCAATAAGAAGAAATGCTCCACATTTTTTCCCTTTCATAAACACTTATCTTTTCTTAAGGCAAGTGTCTTCATAAACACAGTATCTTTTCTTAGACTATTGAACATTTCCTTTTACAGCTCAAAATGTGTTGCCTAACCTAATTTCATGAATGTGGCACAATATTGGATGGTGTCACTGTGGGCATGGATTACTTTGGAGGCTGCAATGCCATAAACATGTACGGTCTCCTACAGCTTTGCCCTCATGATAGAGGAAAGACTACAGTGCTGTGCTATGTCCTCATCATTACCGTGATCACATCCAGAACCCTGGCCCCTAGGTGATCTCCTCAAGTAGCAATTTCAGTGCAACCAACACAGTTCTTAAGCCCTACTGTAAACAGGACTGATCCTCTCCTTCCGAGCTTGATTCTGCTTTCAGTTCCTATAGTACTGTAGGGTAGAAACACCTCTGGTCCAATTTCTACCTAACATAAAGACTGCCATAAATTCTGGAGACAGGATGTAAGCAAAGCCACCTCCCTCTCCACTCATGTTCTGTTAACCAGATAGACGTGTCTGAGAGTTATACGAAATTTCTTATTGAATGAACCGCCTTAGTAAACAGTGAGGCTAGAAGGCTTGAGACGTCCCAAAGAGTGTACAAAAAGGAAAAGTGGCGTAAAGGCTCTGGCTGTACAGGGAATCATGTAGATGTGCTGGTACTTACTTCTTCTCTGCTCATTCAGCTAATTTAGTCATATTTGCATTGCGGTTTTTTTACAGGAGCAAAAGGTGGTGAATGGCCTTGAATCACTAATGCCTATCCACATGTCCATGTCCATTTGGAAACCAGACAAAATGCTATACAATCTGGCTTCAAATGTGCTGCTACCCACATTTTGGTTGGAATAGTCAACACAGAGATATTTAGCGTGGCATCTATTAAAACAGAAGATAGGGATTGACATGATTTGTAAAAATTAAAACCTGTTTCTGTTTGGATGAGCGAGGCTTGCATAAATTTTTGTAAAAGATTTGTTGTATGTATGTTGGACTGGAAAAAGTGTGTGTCTGTTATGATCTTAATACTTGGTCGTATTCGCAGTTGCCTTTTTTCATGTATTTTTGTGTAATTTATCTAAATTGCTGACACTTGATCATATTCTGTTTTCAGCAACATCAGAATAGAAGGAAAGTGGAAGGGAGGAAAGGAGCACTTTAACTGCTTCAGACCTATAGTCAGAAACAAGCTGATTATGGTTATGGGCTTGTTCTAGTTTCTTTCTGATGCTGACATGGCAGTAAAGCACCTCTGTCGGCTGTTGGTCAGGAGTGTAAGGTGGGCTAAGCAAACTATACGTGCCATGCAATGTAGATGATTGCACACACGCACTCTTTCATGCGTGCACGTACAGGTCTGAGTGGGAAGCCCACATGGGAGGAGATCTAAGGCCTAGCTGAGATTAGAGAAACAGAACTAGTGACATTTTCCTTAGTCTGGTAAAGTTTCCGTTCTGAAAAAAATTTGCTTGTGTGGTTCTCCCTTACTGTTTCTGAAGTGATGTATGAAATTGTGTTGGCAATTCTACCTTATTCTGGGCAAATATGAACCAGGAATGATGGCACTGTTCAGAAGAGTCTGCACTGGTTCTCTTGTAACCGGGTCATTCCTGTAGAATGCAAAATCTCCACCTTTAGGAAAATTAGTAATATTCAGACCTGTTATAAAATCTTCCACATATGTTCTTATGACCTACTCCTTTTCTCTTGTTGCATCTTTTTTTCCCCTTCTGTCTCTGTTTCCTAGAATGGTCAGGATCTGACCACCTGCTATGTTTCTTTTTAGTGTAAGTATTTGGGGAAGGAGACTTCTTGGTCACTCCAGTTCATATTGCAGCTCATTTGTAACTGGCAAGTGAAGCTGCTGCCAGCTGCTGCTTTATGGGTCGCTGGGTGTGCTGGATCACTTTGGGCTTCTTAGGTTATAGTCCTGGAACAGAACTGTCAACCGTCATGGCATGGTAATTGAACAAGGAACATCCCTATTTGTATTTCCTCCATTGCATTTTTCCTTCCTGTTTTCCTTCTGATAGTGGTATGTGTCTCAGTAAAAGTTCTATCTCTGTAAACCTCCTGTTCTTTGAACTTTTAAAAATAATTCAAGTAAGCGATGCCACAGCATTTGTAGTGATAGCTCTCATCTCTTTGTCAGCAATTCTGGGGTAAAAACCACTGCCTTGTTTAATTACTAGTGATGTGTGAACTTCATATTGTTTGGAGTTCAGGTTCAGATGAGCATCCAAAGAGCCTCAGCTTATCTCAGATTTACAGTTTAGAAGCCTTAAAATTGGAATTACTATTCAAGGAAGCATCTGTCCTGCAAGCTGAATTTCATTGCATAGTATTAAATTTCTCTACAGTGTGGGGAGGAAAAATGTTCCAGAAACCCTATATTTTTTAATAAGTAAGCCTAAAACTCTAGACTTGTTTTATATAGAAAATGTAGCTCAAAGGTTGCATTTACAAAACTGCATATCAAAACAGAATTTAAAAAAAAATAATTCTGTTAAGTCTGGACAAGAATCTAATCCAGTGTTTGGTATGTTGATGTTTTCACATTTCTGTTTTGATCCTTTCTCACATAAAAGTTACCACAGATTAAAAAGAAAGTGAGATTGAGAATTTTGTTCTGGCTTCTCTCTAACAATTAGAGATCTGGAGGAAATAGGTCATTTTATTCAGATTGCAGAAGAATATTCACTACTAAACAGCTGTAAACTGATTGGGGAGGGAATGCTGTGAGATACAAATTAATATCTTGGCAGTCAGCAAAGATGAGGAAGGTTCTAGCAAAAGCATACAGCGTTTATTAAGCTTCTGGTGTTGTAGTGGTGTTCTTATCTAATTGCTTGACCTTGGCTTGTCTTCCGTAAGAAACAGAATTGCATTTTTTTCCAGATTTATTGTATTTAGAATTAGAGGCAATATTTTCAGCCTAAGGATTTTGGTGTTTTGTTAAATTTGATGGACGTGGGGTGTTCAAACCTCCTGGGGGGATTTCAAGACTCAGCCACAGAATCCTGGAAATGAAAGCTTGGAAACTAAAAGTATAAGGACATAGCCACAGATTTGGAGCGGCTTCAGAATGTAGGCATGGGAAAATATGATAGGGCAAAGGAATATTATCCTTGGAGGTGGCAGAGATAAGGAGCTGAAAACCAGAGGATCGTGAGCAGGAGGGATGAAAATAAGTAAACCAGGTTGTACACTGAAATAGGAGAGTAAACTGAGCTGAGGATGGAAGCAATAGAGCTGTGATGTATCATTCTGAAAATTTACTGAATATAGGAATGTTATTACAACATAGCCATGGGAATATAATAAATCAGCATATGGTCAATATTTAAGAATTAAATCTGTTTCATATAGAAGTCAGTAGAATTTTGCTACTGGTTTCAGTAAAAAAGAATGGAACAAGTCCTTGTAATATATACCAGAGAATTATAAAGGTTTTATTGGCATGAATCAAAATTAAATGCTTTATTCATGGCCACTGTGAAGAATCCTGTTATTTCAAATGAACCTTAGAACAAACCTGATACTTTACTATCCATTATTTTGTCATTGTGATGTATTTGCCATGTTATTTAAATTTATTGGGGGTTAAATTTTGAATAGTACTGTTTTTGAATCCTTATGCATGCAAAACAGAAAAAAGGAAGCTTGGAAGGAATAAAATACCTTGGACTTATTAGATAGAGAATACATTAGAATAAATTATAATTAATGTATTTAAGAAATCTTATCTAAATTGGCTCTTTTGTGAATCTTAACAACCTGATTTCAGACTTTGAATTACAAATGAAGGCAGTTTCTGTCTTCATTTGGGAACCCCCTGAATTTCTAGTTTCTCTCCTGTTTCCTATGCCTATGAACCTCACTGTTGAATGCTGTTCTCAGCAAAGCATCACTGAACCCATTTTGTTCATACTTATTAGCCAATATTTCCAGCGTACCTTTGATTCTTCTCTAACTATCCCTCCTTCCCACAAGCTTTCTTACTTGCAAATCACTTGTCAAATTGTGCATTGTTTTTGCTACCTCTGCTTTCTCAGCCCCCTGTCTAAACTTCCCAACTTGCCTACTCCAAACTTCATTATACCCTCTTCTTTAGCGTGGTCAGACGTGTTTACCTGTTTTTCTTTGTCACCCTCTGCCCTATTTTTCTGTATTTCTCATCTATATGTTTTCTGTCTTGTCTCCTGCTTTTCTCTTCCATTTCTCGAAGTCTTCACACAATACCTTGTGACTTCTTTTGCATCTGCCTTTCGCTCTCCTGTGACTCCATCCCTCTGCCAACCCAATGGTCCTGTCCTCTGGCCTACCCCGAGCTCATTCCACTGAAATGCATCTTACGCTGCCCTCTGAGAGCTGTCTCTTGTAGCCAGAACTACTTTGCATAACGGAGGCTGTAGGCACAGTTTCTCAGTTTTTCCTGTCTGCCCCTCTCTATGCAGTCTGCCATAGGTGCCATTTGTTTTCATAGGCAACATTGCGGGGCATTGTAATGCCTATCTCAGATTTTACTGCAGACATTTCAGAACATTTCACCCTGTTTCCTATGTCCTGTTTTTCTCTCAAGAGGAACTGATTTTCCCCAGATCCTTTTCCGTTTCTCTCTAACACTATTATTTCCCAAAGAGGGCTTATACTAACTTGGTTGTTTCTTTTTCTTCTGTTGCCAGCAGATGCAGAGAAAATGCTATGTATGAGTGTAATCCAAAAAGTCTTGTTCCAGTGCTGCTGGACTATAGCAGTTCTGTGAATTTTTGGACTCTTGCTAGAAACTACTTCTTGGGCTGAATGGAGAAAACCAGTTGAATATACACCCCAGCCACAGTGTAGTAGCCTTGCAGATACTTTGCTCCTTAGTCGTTCCTGTTTTCTTCCAAAAACCTAGGTAGGTCTTGGAATATTTGAAGTACTTCACAGGGTTCTGGTTTATTGATAAAGTTGCACAAGAATTACCTGAACACTCATTCAAGCTTTTTAACTGACTTCTCCTTGAAGCTGAGTCCCTGGGCCTTATGGAGTCTTAGGACATGACTGTAGCAAGATTGTTCGGTACCTTCACCTATGTGTCCTGCCCCTGCATCCCCACATTTAAATCCTGTCTGTGATTCAGGCAGGTCTTGCATGTAACAAGTCCCTTATTTTCACCCTTAAGTAGCATATCCAGTGGCTTTCTGTGAAAGCCCTAGAGCTGTCTGGTAGGTATAGTTACGAAAAGAAAGTACCTATCTGATTATGATATTGTCCCATTTCTTTCATTGTCTGCTTCTTCAAGCGTGTATTTACTTAAAAGTGCTGTACTGTGAAACAAGAGAGATGATTAAACTCAAGCTTCTGTTAGAGGAATAGATAAACCCGTTGTAGCCCCTTTTGGGAGAGCCATGGATTTATAGTTCAGATCCTCTTAGCTCCTCTAGCAAAATGTAACTGCCGTGGGGGTAGGGTTACCAGGAGTTACTTTTTGTTGGTGGTGGTATTTGCACACACTGTGAGGAGGCCTTACTGTAAGGCAACGAGTACCTCAGATTAAATTGTGGTCTCTTTAAAATGATGAAAATGGCTGGCTGTAAAAATTGCCAATCGCTTTTAAAGATCTTAGTTTTCCTTTAAACTTCCAAATTCTTATGTGGTTGTTCTTCAAAACCTGTGTCTGCATATTTCAACCTTTCAAAGTCCAAATTCTAAAGGCCTGAGAAAGGGCAATATGTTGTTAGATCAGCTGGTGAGAACTTTGGCATAAAATGTCACAAGGCATTGGTATTAACTCCCCCAGCTTTACTTGTGAATAGCAGGGAGGAGTTGTGCAAGTGAAGGATTGCAAAGGGAAGGATATTTGCCAACTTTTTCTGCTTCTCTCAACATTTATTTCTGCTCTATTCAGGCTGTTATTAAAAACCTACCAAAAGTCTGAGTAGTAACAGTAGCTTTCATCAAACAGCAAAATTTTTCTGCACACAAACATTAAGTTAATGCCCTCTTGGTGAGGGAGAATTGTGTTTACTATTCAAAGGGCACATCTGTCCAGATGTATGTGATTTCAACATGAAAATGTCTTTTTTGTTGTTCAAGAACATCTGCTTTTCTTCTGCTATGATTTTCCTTCTCTGCAGTAAATCTGGGCAATAAAGTACAGTAGTGATATGTTCCATGTTGTCTGCTTGGCTTTGGTAATTTTTCTATTCCAACATGTTCATCTCTGGTTACCTAAATTGGGGTCCCACATTGTAAGAGATAATGCAACCGGAACAAACATGTATTACTACGCATCTGTTTTGTGCCCAGTCTTTGCTGCCATGTTAGACCAAACGTGTCTTAACTGTACATTCTTATCAGAGAAAGATAAGAGTGAGGAAGCAAAGGACAGGTGAGAGGTTTGCATCACATCTGTATTTTAAGCTTCTTAAATAATCTGTTCGGTCTCACTGAATGTGAGGACCACTTGTCTCCATGGCAACGTAAGAACCATTACTTTGAAGTTGCTATTGAAGTAGTTGCTGCTTCTAGACTTGTTCTAGTGGTTGAATGCCCTGTGTTTATATTGACACAAAAAAGAAAAAGCTTAATAAGTACATGATTAGTATTATAGTCCATCAGTAATAGTATTCTTATCTGTTCAATGTTTAACGTGAATTTTAAGTAATTTATGATGCCGCATATTCCCTGGGAGAGGAGAGTGGTGTTAAAAAGTAAGAATCACCTTTGAAAGCAAAGGCCAGTACTTCTGAACTTTTTTGGTGAATGTTGGACATGTAAACAAGAAGCTGATTTTTTCTGAGGAATAGGAGAGGGTACAGACAGTATTCAGCCACTGTTGGGTTCCATGAAAAAAACATGCTTTTTTTTTTAGTTATGTCAATGTAGGTTTGGTATCTTAATTTTAAAGTAGAAGTAATTGGCAAAAATTTTTCAGCAAGTTGAATATACTAGTTTTGACAATGGCCTCTACCAGTTTTTGATATGCCAAAGTAAACAGCTGTTAACAGCTGCTGGGGAATATCACCCCTTTCTTTTTATTTTTGAGAACTAGAAGCTAAGGATGAGGAGGAAGCAGAACTAAAAAGCTTTATTTTTCATTCTGGTTCAGTTTCTTGGAGTTCAGACTATGAAATAGCTGTGGTTTCCTAGTTGCTGGACGTTTTGTCTTACATGTTGTTATAGTTTTCTCAAAATTTGAACAGGGTGACATTTGCTTAACATCTTTCCTTCCTGCAAAGAATGTGACATTCGTGGGATGAGAACAACTTGTGACTTGATTAGCTTTAATTGCTTGCTTGGCTTTGAAAGCAGTATGTATTACATTTTATTTTAGTTAGACGTTCATATTGGCTATTAATGTTAAAAAATGAACAAGTTCTAAATATTGTTCTGCCTGACAAGATAAATAATTGTTTTGCCTTTTTGTTTATTTGTTTGTGTGTGTGTGTTCTTTTGGTTTGTGATTTTTTTTTGGTGTGGGTTTTTTTGATTGTTTTTGGTTTTTTTACTTTAACAACCTGCAGTTTTGAATTTACTACATTAGAACTTGAAGAACTGTTATTTAAAAAAAAAAAAAAAATCCAGTTAGGGGAGTAGGTATGAGAGTGTATGATTATGAATAAAAATTTATCCTTCCAGTTGATGCATTGTTTGAAGTATACTTCATAATATTTAATATGAAGTGTATATTTCCCTATATTATTTCTAAAAATGTTATTACAATTAGTTCTGTATCTCTTGAGCATTAACCTTTTTAGATTTCTCATTTGTTTTTTGCTTGTATACAAAACTTTGTGTTTATTGATAGGCTCTGAAGGCATAATTGAGGAAGTATCGTTATAAAAGACAGCTCTGAACTTTGTGGGACTAAAAATAAATCAACACAGATAAAGCTTTTACTTCAGATGGTGGATAAATGATGGATTCAGTTCAAAGCGTTAGATAGCAAGCATTTGTTACATATAGGAAAAGCTAGCTGGTTTTGTTTGTTGCAGCTTGGAGAACTTGAACATCACACTGTATATTAGTTATAAATCATTATTTAGCAATCAATAGGTAATCTTAAAATACGAAGAGTTTTCATGCATAAAAAGCACGTAAAAAAGACCCCTTTGAAAAGTAAATAAGGTATTTGTAGAGAGGTCTGGAAGAGAATATGTTTGTAAGCCACACATGTGTGGGTAGATGTGTACATACTGTACGCATACACCTGTCAGTCTTGTGGACAAGCCTTAAAAGAGGTTAGTGCAGCTCCTTCCCTTCTTCCCTGCCAGTTTCAGAATACTGAAAAGGAAGCTAGACTTTATTGGTATATGTAGAAGGAAAGGGAGCTGAATGAAATGAACTAATGAATTAATTTGGTTTATATTATGGATTTGTTTCATATTTAGGGGAGGTCTGTCTCCCTTTTCAAAAAAACCTATTGTATCGTAAATTTGAAGAAACAGTGTATTACAGTTAAGTGTAGAAAAATTGATGCAAGCCAGGCTTAGCTAAACATGAGTGCTTTGTTTAGTTAAATACCCCAGGGCCTGGTTGTGCAGGGTGTCTTGCAGAAATGGACTTTTTGTTTAGGGGAGATTTGTGGAGGGTAAGGTCTGTGTATTGTATTCTGTGGTATTCCTCTTAATGAGCAAAAATTGCTGAAGGGTGGATATATCCCTTATCTAATCAGTTGCAGCACAAACTGCAGCTATTTTTACAGGTTTTCATCAGGCGTGGTTGTTTTGGTTGATTGTTGAACTTTTTGGCCCATCATATTGCTTTAAGTCGAGTTTTTTTGAGTACTCTATTCTTCAAAGGTTAGATTCTCATATATCAGATAGACCTGTGTAGAGTGTGATTAATATAATCTTATTTTCTTTATCCTTCTCTAATTATTTTAGTGTCACAAGCAATTTTAATATCCCCTAAATGCTGTAACAGGAAATGTCATTACTTTTCTTCAGGCTTGTTTGTAAACAAAGAAAAGGGAGAAATAAAACAGCAGCAAAATAAATAGCACTGAATAAACCATCAGCTGAAGTATTACCTACTCATGAGTACTGAGAACAAGTCAGACTCCAAAGAAGTCATGACCCTAACTTAAGAAAAGGAAGGTCTTTTTTAGTATAATCTTCAGCTTCTTGTTTACTTTTTGGTGTCTGTGAGTAGTTGGGGAATGTTATATAGCTTTTGTATCTAACTATGAAGACTAGGTTCTAACTTTAGTTAAAGCTGAACTTCTCAAAGCTCCAGTAGTAGTGGCCTTAGGAAATATGAGGACAGTTGGTAGTACTGAAAATAGAGAAGTCTTCCTTCTTCCACTTTGCCCTTTCTCTCTCTTGTTATCTCCCAACTGTTAACCTCTTTTTTTTTTTTCTTATTTCTCTTGTTTTCCCTCTATTTCTGTCTTTAAGAGGAAGCATCCTTCTTATTATTAACCCTATTAATTTGTGTAACCTCTCCAACTTTCAGTTATACTGTTGTTGGTTGCCATTAGTCTGTTATCTCATTCACACTTACTTTTCTTTCTATTCTACTGTATCTCTTTGGCTACATTTCAGTAAAGTGCCCTAATGCTCTCTTTCTTTAAGTGTCATGTCCCAAAATATGCTTTCTTGACACCAGGAAAGGAGACAGAAAAGCCTGACGGTGCTGAGACTCACAGTGAATCCACCTGCTGCAATTTCAAATTTTGAGCATTAGCTTTTAGCCCTCGATA
>NW_010558262.1:152713-160390 GCF_000687285.1 Phaethon lepturus | reverse complement strand
CCTGCTGAATGGACTGTGATTGCGGGTTTCATGGTTTTCAAAGTCTGATCCTGCCAATTGTTGCATGCAGTTGTGACTAGGCTACTAGGATGAGCTGATGAGATGTCCATGTAGTTAATCTAGTGTTTGTATAAATTGGACTTATATAGGCCAACAGATGCCGGGGCCAAAAGATTTACAGCTCTGAAGGGAAAAGAACTTGTACTATCTCTGAGAGCAAGGAGGAAGCTGTATTTACTCTGCTAGTTTGATTTTTCTCTCTCAAAATTTTGAGTGTAGAAAACTGACTTGAAGACAAACTTGATGTATTTAATTTGAATTCAATGTTACTGATAGTTTGAGATTAAATTGGGGTATCAATT
This sequence comes from Phaethon lepturus, assembly GCF_000687285.1. NCBI lineage: Eukaryota > Metazoa > Chordata > Aves > Phaethontiformes > Phaethontidae > Phaethon > Phaethon lepturus. Next base: position 160,028 of record NW_010558262.1, on the reverse strand, counting down.
TTAAAAAAGCAACCCACCAAGAAGCAACAACCGAAACCTGATATGTTCAATCCTCTTTTCCTGACATTTCTGGAGAAGAGGTTTTCCAGTGACATCCATAGCTGACAGAGTCCTATGCGCAGTTCTTGTAACTGTAAGAAAGGATGCCCACCCCTCCCCACTCCCCCGCCAACCTCACCTTACCCTTCTCTGACACCTTATTTTGAGGCAATGCTGATCAGTCCTTGAGGTTGGCCAAAGCGTACCTAGGTATATACGGCATGTATGGATTCATTTAAAAGGCCGATCATGAAAATGTCTCTTTGGATGTAGGAAACTTCTTATGAAGAATGAGAATGTTAAATGTGTGGTTTTGATTTCATTCTCAAATGTCTTGCAATATAAATTCCTCTTTCTATGTTTTAAACAACGAGTTTCCATGGAGCAGTGTCCCCTTGTGCACAGTATTCTCAAACAAATTAATAAATTTAAAAATCTAACTTAAGTTCATACCTTGCATCAGCTTATGATATCAATAATATTATTTCAGTGGCTAATACAGTCATACCTGTCAGAGTCAGAAAACTTACTCTGAGTCTGCTTTAATCCATTTGCTGATTTTTATGTTCCCAAAGTCCCTTGAAGTACTTGACTGAAATCCAAATGTGCTCCACATGCTGAGTTTTGCATAGAGATCTTTAAATTAGCTGGAAGAGGCAGACAGATTCCCTTGGGGTTCAATCATTTGTTGAAACTTAAATGGTTTCTTTATTTTAGGAAGTGCTTTCTTTTAAAAATCTCTTTTGCACTACGTAATGCATATGTTCTCATCAGAAAACTTAGTACATGCTGCACAGAATTCCAGGTATTCTTCACCCTTCCTTACTCTCTCGTTCCCTCTCCCCGTCAAGCGCACACTTCCATGTTTTCTCATATGCCTGAGAAAAGACTAGTTTTTGTTTCTATTGTTGCTCTGAAGTACCCTTTGCTTTGCTGAAGAAGCAAGAGCTTGGAGCTCCTGGCTCGGCTAGAGGCAAGTTAGTGCTACCAGTGGTAATCTGCAGCTGTGTGTTACAGTGAATGTTATGCTGAAACTCGGGCAATGCCAGGACATAACAGAATGGGGGCTGGAGGCCGACAGGTTGAGGGGGGATAACTGGGGTGTACACAGTCACAAAATAATAATTAGGGAGTAGTCATCCTTGTTCTGTTAGGTGGGTTTGTGTTGCTCCAAGAGTATGAGTGAGGAGTGGAAAGAATTGGATCATCACCTGTCTATTCAAAGAACAATTAAATAGGCAAAATATCAGTTCTCCATATAGTTACCATTCCGCTTTAGTTAAATAACTAGCGTATGGCTCTTTTCATATTGTTTGAACAAGGGCATTTTTGTGTGTCTTAAAAAAAACCTTTTGAATGATGCCAAAATACTAGTGCAGCTTTGGCAGAGGCTCCCTGGAGAAGTTCTCTCTCTTTTTTTAAGTTATAGGAGAATTGACGTGTTCACCCAGAGAAGAGACTTCCTAAAAGATATTGGGAGAAACAACCCAAAACACGGAAGAAATGAAACCAAAAGTCAAATTTCTAACTGAAAACGTACAAAATTAGTAGAGATTAATATATGTAAAAGAAAAAAAAAAGGAACTTTAAATTTAATGTTAAAATAAAATACTGCTTTAACAGATGCAGTTCTTGGAATTTAGCATGCAATTAGTGTTTTGTTTATTTCTACAAAAAAGCGTAATTTTACAAAACTCATCTGAGTGAATTATTTCCGATTAGATTAGTGAATAAGCTCTGTGTAATTATTTAAGTAAAATGAAGAAAGATATTTGTTAAAAATGGAATGGTACTATTACAGAAGGCCAATACCAGATGCAGCATGAAAAGCAAGAGAAGAGGTTAATGTAATTTATATATCTCAGGGATGGGGACCATGGGATATATGGTTCTTTTAGTTCTCAGGAAAGGATCTTAGCAAGTTCACTGTTTTTACCTGACAGATATAAAATTGTTATTTTCTGATATGACAGTAGTAAAGGTATAGCATTTCTTTTCCTTAACTAAGACATAGCCCTACATATGTTGTTTAATATTTGTGCTAATTAAATACTTTTTTTAACTCCTTTTCCTCTATGAGTGTGTTTGTGGCCTTCATATTCTATTTTATCACTGTATAACTCTAGAGAGAAAAAGCTGTGTTACATTCCCAAGAATGTATATGCTAGGCTATTTCTGTTGATAAACAGTAATATTTGTGCTTATTAAAGTATTTATATCAAGTGCATCAGTCTCACTGCTCCTAAGGTGATTTGTGTGGTACTCAGATGCTGGATGTTTGTATTTGTCTATAATTAAACAATTCCTCAACATAGGACTACAAATTTTGCAGGGCAGGAGAGCATTGTTTGACCAAGTTGTTATTAATCCTTTTTACTCTTAAATGCTGCACTAGTTAGTTGCTGTGGCAGATTTTCAGGAAAACTATCTAAGTAAGAGAGCATAGACAATACACTGTGACAGTTAGAGGTGTGCAGGCAAGGGACCAAAGCTGAGTAGAGTAGTTTAAAAGAAAAAAAATCCTAAAAGTTGTCATAGACCATTTTTGCTCATTAAAGATGACCTTAATTGCTGGTTTGCATGGCTCATAGAATTGGGACAGGAATTTGGAGTTTTAGGTATGCAGGTGACTCGTCTGCTTAGCCTGGTGCGTCTATAGCATAAGCCATAGCAGGCTGCTCTGTTATCTCTCCTTTATAGCCTGTGTGGTACAGGAACTCAAATAGGACTGATATAAAAAAGAGCCTCTCGGTCTGTAACTGGGTTATTATTCCCTTTCATGGCTGTTTTGACAACTGGACCTTAAAATTCCATCCTCTTGTGGATAGCAGCTCTATTCCTTTCAGATTTGTACAGGTAAAGTGCGTTTCCCCTTTAAAGAAATCCTCAAGTAGTGAAAACTGTTTAGGACATTTATTTAGAGCCAACCAGTTAAACGCAGTCGCTTTGATATTTTTTTTTTTTTTTGCGCCAGTACCTAGTCATGCAAATATGTTTACTTTCTTACATTAACTGTGGAAAGGGACATAAATATGTACTTCCTGCATATCTATTTTTATTAGCGTGTTTGGATGTCACGTTGCTGTGATAAAAGCAGCAGCTTGTACTATTTTTGGAATTGTGGGTAGGCAGAGGATGGTTCTCTTCAGAACATACAACCTGAGACATTAAACACTATTAAAAAAGCCCACATATATAGCAGGAGTCCAGCATGAGTTTAAAGGAACACGCAAAATGCGTGATGAGCAGCAGTGACAGCACTTATAACAGGTCTGGCCTGGAGAAAAAAAAAAGAGCCTGAATATTTTTGAAACAAGTGACTATATTATTATATTCTATTAATGTATTTCTATATGGGAACTTCCACAGAATTTACAAGAGATTATGTTTTTCTGTTCAAATAGCTTTTCTATTAGAATAAGTGAGAAAACTCTGTGGAAAACAAGACAAACTTAGAGGGCTCAAGAGCTACTAGGCATAGTAAAACAGCTCATCTGTGTGCAAGGAAAAATTAAATGCAGATATATTAGCGATTCAGCAGTCTGCTTGGCGTAGTGTCAGTATTTACTGCCTGCAGGTGGTAACAGTAGCCAGGGCAAGGGGGGAAGATTGTGCTGGGAATAAAGGAAATTACCCTCTGTATTTGCAAAATTATGAAGATTACATGTGAGCTATCCATATTAATGGCGGGGTGTGCATGTTAAAGATAATAAAGTGATGCTGCTTTTCAAAATGTTGAGAAATGTACATTTCGAAAGCCTGCATGCTCTACCTGCACTAGCTCTAGGCAGCCCCCGATGATAGAATATGAACTTCCGCTTAGATGGAAATTCAGAAAACTGAGATTTTGGATACAGAGTGAATTAGAATGAAAAATAATTTAGGACTTTTGAAGCTTTTCACAGCACTGAAGCACTTTAATTTTGAATTAGAATATTTTGTTCTAACTTTCTGTTGCACGCTGTATTAATAATTAAAGTTACAACAATTTGAATTATCAAAATTGATATTTGAAAAGTTAATTAACATTTAAAAGTGGCAACGGTGTATTATAATCATGAGAACATCTTGATCTAATCCAAATGTTCTAGAATTTTTAGTGAAATATTGTGGATAGATTTTCTTTTTTTTAATGCATTTCATTAATTGGAATTTTCTGATGGAGAAATCCATCCATGGGTGTTTGACCAGTTCCGAGTACATTGAGAATAATTCCAAGGAGTGGTTCCTTTGCTGAGGCCAGATCGTGCCATTAGTGTGATTGTGTTTGCAAAGTACTGTCACATCTCATCTGAGACATCAGATTCAGACACAGAAGGCAATCTAGCAACAATGGATTGAGTTACTAATAGTAGTAATGCAATGCTTAGTGGCTGTTACTACTTAAAGGACTTAATTAAGTTGTCATGAAAGAGTATAGATAATCACTGTCAGTTTTTTATCACCTGGCTGCTTGAGGAAACCATTGGTATGCGTTATGTGCCAGTATGTGGCATGGATCCTCTTTTTCATCCTTTGAATTGCCTTAGGCATTTCTGGGTTTTCTCTTTTGGAGTATAGTGATAAACAAGTGCGGACTTTGACTTGTCTCATCTGAAGGGCCTTGATGCCACCTATTCTGTATAGTATTGGGAGGTTTAAGGCAAAAGATGTTATGAGTAATGTGGCTTTATGGGATCATAAATCTCTGCTTTAATATTTATTAGCCATAAAGAAACAAAAAGGTCAGTTAGTATGTGTCACTGCTTCGGTGTGTCATTCCCTTGCCTGGGATTGCTGACAGTAGGACAGTAACAGTTTACTTGCATCTGCTTGACTTTGATTCACAGCTCAAGTAGCGTTTGTCAGGGAAGGAACAAGAGGATTTTCTTCCATTTGTTTAGTCACCATGGAGTGCTCTTCTGGTTCTACAATCCTAGGCAATAGAAGATCTCCTCTGAAAAACTGCTTTTGAATTAGAGGATGCTGGCATGCATTTGGACTGTTCCTTCTGAAAGTACTGCGTGTTCAAAGTACTGTTCATGGGTCTGATTTTAGAAATCATCCAGCAGATTCAAGGCCTCGTTGACAGAAGGGTGTATGAACTTGAAGGGCGCTTAAGTGGATGCTAATGCACCTGAACTGGACATGGCAACCCCAAATCATCTTCCTTGTTTTTTTGAACTGTAAGTCCCTGGGGTGGTGCAGTTTAGTGTTATTTGTGGACACAGAACCATCCTATTTTGAGCACCAGGGAATCTATCAGCTGTGCTAAGTGGTGTTTGGATTAAGTGGTGCTGAACACTGCAGGAATGGAAGATAACTCTTTGCTTACAACACTAGTTACGTGTGCTGACAGCTCTACATTTCATCCAAAGAATCTGAAGAGAACTGAAGAAGGACCAGTATAGGTGCTTGATGATCTTTTGAGAGACCGCTGTGTGATTCCATAGAGAATTGTCTTGGCTAACTTTACCGCTTATAAAACCCCCTCTAAATCCATCTTATTTGAAAACCTTTGTGTAAAACTTTCATTACAAAAATTTGCATGAGAATGACCAAAACATAATTAATTTCTAGTACAACTTTTTCAAAATCTGCATTTGCATGCTTTAATATGCATACCAGATGGGCTGAAAATCTGACCAAATTTACAATCAGATGTCACAGGTAACTAATGTTACAGCTAATTAAATGTACAAACCAAATTTTTAAATATTTGGGCAGAATTTCCTTAGGGTGATTTTAGAATAAAAGAGAAATATTTTCTAGAACTTTGTATGACAGAAACATTTTCTGCCTTTTACAAGAATAGGTTGCTATTTACTGTTTTGTTCCTTTTTGTAATGTGCTTTGCACATTAAAAATAGATGAACAGAGAACTATTCAGCTGAGCTAACGAAAGACGCAGACGGCTAGTACAGAAATCTGCCAGTCTCTCAAATCTATATTGGAAAATTCATTATAAAAGACTTTTTACCTTGAAGGTAGTGAAGTTAACTGGAACAGATCTTGTGTTTGTTTTCTAGCAATGGATTTTACAATTGTAAAAACAAAATTTTGTAACCTCACGAACATTAACAACACATTTTATGAAGCACATAAGGATTCAAAAGTAGTAGTATTGTTCAAGGAAAGATTTGGTTACAGGGAAGCTAATGTGCATTTCAGTGCTGTTGCGATAGTTCATTCCTTTATGCACTGAGTCTGTGGCACCTGCTTCTAAATCAGGCAGCTGGTTTTGGTCACCTAGAAGTCTATTAGAAGACTTTGTGCCTCCACAGTGGCTGTGTGTCCCAGCCACCCAGGGATTTGTAATTTGCCTTCCACAGAGCCGTCTGGGCAGCCACAATCTTTGACTTTATCTGTGCTCTGGATCTGGCACTGATAGGAAATGGATCTGGAGAAGGCAAAGTGTTGCCCAGGAAAGATTACTTTTCCTAGGCCTGTTTCAGGACTTGGTGGAAACTTTTAGTTTGGCACACTGTTGGGAGACAAAGGTGATAAAACAGTTGAGTCATCATTATTTTTGGAAGATGTGTCCAAATTATTGATTGTTGAAGTCAAATGCACTAGTTTCATATGTATGAATTTGTGCTGTGAGGTCTGGCTTGAGAAGAAAGTTACTTTAAAGCAAACTGGTGTGGAGATTGATTTATGCTGCAGTGATTACCCAGGAAAATGCTCTTGCTTTACTGTCAACACAAGGTAATCCGTGGTAGTTTTCCTGCCAGTTAAAATAGGATCTTGCATTTTCTCTGTCAGTGTTCTCACTGTTCCCTAAGGTATCCAAGACATGTCATATCTGAAGTGGAGTCCTTGGCAGTGGAGTGAAATCCACTGATTAGACTTCTGCGTATCTGAAAATACTGAGTAAAGGTACTCAAGGAAGCAAATCTCTTAGGCTACAGTCCAGTGAAAATGCTCCTAAGGGAGTTTCTACATCACTCACTGTGGTACAGAGTAGCTAAGTCAAATCCCAGAAACAGCATAGTCACATTAGATCTGTGTGTCTCAGTAACGTTGCCAGCCCCATTGCCTTTTGTTTATAAGCAAACTCAGTCAGGATTGGATTGCTTCCTTTCTCCATTGCTCTGTGTTCTAATGTGCAGATTTATGTGCAATGTCTTTTAAATCTTGAAATGGTGATAGCTTAATGTTGGCATACCCAGAAATAATAACTCGCGGTTTGAAAGTGAGAAAGGAAAATGATAAAGACTACTGTATTCAGTGTTAGTGTTGTCTGGATGTTACTGAGAGAAGGGATGGAAAAATTCTGTTGCAACCTACTCCAGAG
>NW_010558262.1:143969-152682 GCF_000687285.1 Phaethon lepturus | reverse complement strand
AAAGAGTGCGACAAGGAAAGGAGGAACAATTCATTTTAAACTCAGGTGATATCTGTAAGATATACCACTCGGCATCCTAGATATCCAGCTTTTTCAGTACACGCTGTCATTCAGTTTATGGAGTAAATGTAAAAATCGCAGTAGGGCTTTCAACACGCTTATGAATTAATCTTCTGAAAAGTAGAAAACATAGAAAACATGACACATGTTATCTTTTTTGTTTAGAAATAAAAGCTTTAACAAGCAAAAAAGGAGAAGAGTAAAAATTGTTATTTGTCATTCAGAGAAGTTATTGTATTGCTGGGATGATGATTTGCATTAAATTGTCAATATATTCATTTGTTCTTCATGACATGCTCTGTTTTAATCCCCAAGAACAATACCTATAGCCTAATGGGATTTTCAGTTTGTGAGATTCTTTATGTTCTGTTTTGATTTGATTAGTATGTGGTGCTTTCATGCATGTTCTTTGACTAAAAGTAAATGAGGAGACACAAACAAAAAAGATACCCTTAAAGCATTCTAGGCTCTGTCCTTATTCTGTCTGTCCCTTCTACTCCTTTCTCTCCCCAGAGATGTTGGAGTAGCATGTGCTATTGCTTGAGACCACCTCTTTGCTTCCCTGCAGCAAACGCATAGTCTCGACTACGGCATTTTTGCTGCGTGTGAGAAACCAGGTTGTTATTCTTGCTGCATTTACTGTACTTCTTTCACTGATAACTGCTCTGCTGCCCCCAAGATCTGAATGGCATTGATCTGATGCTTACAGCCTAGAAATAAAGCCAGTGTGAGATGTACAGAAATCTCATGGTTAGTCAAGGAAATCTGTAACTCTTCCAGTTTGTTAGGATGAATGAAGGAAGGGAATTGCCGCTTAGCCAAAATGAGAGAAGCATGACGATATTGCTGGGACAGGATCTTCACTGAAAAACAACGCAAATGCACATGTCCTGAGAAGGTTTTAGAAAGCAAAGCTTGTCTGTCTGTCTGATTGTTGAGAACTAGTGCAGTGAGAGCAGTAGTATATGAAAGCCTTAATGCCAGGTTTTCTGAGTTACAGGAATATTTTCCATGGTTAAACTGTGTGTCTTTGTTAATTTCCTTGCTGCAAACACCCTTTTGGAGAAAAGCTCTCTATCAATGAAACAGTTTTCCTGAGAAGTGGTATGTGTTTGTTTTTTTTAAACTGTACCATAACTTATTGATACATCTCTCCAGTGTTGTTCTCCTTGGTCAGGGGTACTTTTTAATCTCCCTGTTGTGCTGTGATTGTAACATACCAAGTTCTGTGCAACAGCATGGTAGCTATTCAGATAGATGCATTTTCATTTGTTTCCCCTTTGCCTGAGGTACCATAGCATTCCTTCCTGCGTAGTTGTGCCTGTTGATGAGTCTCTCGCTGGGCATCCCTTTGTACGTGCATGGCACAGCACCTCGCTTGCTTGTAGGAGCTCTGTTATGTGGACATAGTAACATGAGGATGGCAGAGGTTTTTATCTATCTTTATTTTATTTTGTAATCGGGAATATGCCTGTTCAGTGGATTGCTCTAACACCTAAAATATATGCAACAAATGTTCTGCTTTGAGGGGTAGAACTGTATGTCCCTTTTTAAAAAAAAAAAAAAAAATTTTAGTGTTGGAGTATTATTAATACTTCTCAGCTGCTTCTCTAAATGTTTTTCTTCAATCAGGGCCAACTCTAACTTGATGGAGCAGGTGGCTGCTTAACCAGCAAATTGTTTAACATAAAGCCCCAGCCAGGATATAGCTTCTTGTAATTAAAAGACTCATACTGCTCCTGCCAGCCATCTTGTCCCTTGCTCAGCATTGCACTACCATTTCAGACAGAATGTGCAACAATAAAGAACATCTCCAATGTTAACTCTGTCTCATCCAAATCACCCCAACGTTTCTCATCTGTATTGTGATATTAAGGTGTCATAAAACTGGATGGATCCTGCTTTGCATGTATTTCCATGGAGGAAGTATTTCTTTTTCTTTCTACATTTCATTTGAAGATGGTAATCTCCTCTTGTCATTTTAAGGGGAAAAACCCCAATCTAAGCATATGGGACTACCCTTACGTTGCAAAATGCTGTCAGTCCAAAGCCAAGGCATGAAGTGAATGTTTGGATTGCATGTTACTGAAACAGCAAGTGAATAGCTGCTGACGCTGGGGCAGGAAGAGAGAGGCTCTTTATGTTCTCCTCATTACCTAATGTCCTGACTGCCTCAAAGACTGGCCCTCCTTATTCGTATTCAGAGGCTGTGGCTGGCAGGGAAGGGAGATGTTTATCCGTGTGGACAAGAGGTCAAGTGCATGTATAATGTCCCTTTTTTTCCTCAATAATTTGAGCACATAGTCAAAAGCTCTAGGATTCTCTTGGTGAGTAGTTGTCAAAGCAAACCAACCAACCCCATAGCTAATTTTTAGGAGGTTTTTAAGATATAAGCCATTATTAACTTCCTGGATGATAGTCAGCATTACTTTCCAGTTAAACAAATGGACTCCTCCATCACCTAAGCAGGCAGACTGCTCCATTGCCCATATTATAATACTGTATACTAGCATGATTGTTAATCATATAACCATCATAACTTTAGGGCACTACAGGGCCTTTAAATCAACAGATTTGACAAATATAATATAGTTCCAAGTATTCATGGTGACCTACTTAGAAAAGATGCGGTACTACTATTACCATACTATTTATGTAGACATGCCAAATAAAAAGAAGTCTGATATTGTTACATTATAAAATATTATCCCTCTTTTTTTGGGTAAAGTGCTTTCTCATGTACCAGTTGATGATGTATGCAAAGAGGTTTTACCAGGTGTCTGAAAAAGGATCCAAAAATGCTTTGTTCAAAACAAATCTAATGTTGATTGCCACCAAAGGGGGAATTGGGGCCTCTAGTATAGTTCAGTCTTTGTAGTCTGAACTAAGGAACTGGAAGCTTGTTTACACATAAATCTGCCTGAAATAACAGAAATTCTATTTAATTTACATTCTTTTTTTTTTGAGTGAAAGTCTTTGTGCAAAAAGATTTTAGCATAAAACTTTCCTACTCAAATTTTTGCTTTTTTTTCCCCTGAAGTTTAAACAGTTGCTTGTGGTGTCTGTAGAATATGCAAGATGTTAAAGCTCTATACTTCAGATTGAAAAGGCTGTTTTAGACTAGTTTCATTTAAGCAGCAAGAGAACTATATACATATTTATTCCTGATGTTACCAGGTGCTTATTGCCAAAGTATCGTGCTTGAAGTATAGGATGGGGATCTTTAAACTAGTCATCATTAAATATTCCTTTTCTCTTTTAATTGTCAGTGCCAGTTTCATAGATATTTCACATTTTTGTTCCGTCTACTTACAGCTGATACGGTATGTCTCTGTGTTCAAATCAATAATAAGAATTGAAGATTGATGTATCATCCTGGTATTGTATCTAATCTGTTACTGTCCTTTAAAGTATTATGGATGTTTTGATCAAATAGTATTTTTCAGCTGACTACTGAGTTAACAGTGAGACAAACACATTCACTCTCATTGACAAATATATTATTGGTCCTTGAATAATCCCACAAATCCAGGCTTTGTATCACAGTCTGACCTCTTGTATATACAGGTTGAAATCACTCATTTATTAGAAATCAGGATGAGAATTTACTAAATTAAGATTTCAGAGTATTGAAAAAGTATTCAGTGTCATTTGGTGTCCTTTCAGAAATCTCCTAGTTAATTGTGACATCAGGGCTTAATACATGATAGTGGGTTACCGTGTACAAAATCTCAATTTTATACGCGGCACTGAGCATCTGTTTATTGTAAGTGAATTTTTAAAAGCTGTAGTCAGATTGTTTGCTAACAGGCTTTATTGCTAACATCCTATGTTAAACTCTCCCATGGTTGCAAGTTATACCGTTTCAAAATGAGTATGTTGAGTAACACTGTAGCTTGGCGTGCATAATAGCCTGGATTTGAAGTGTTCGTTAAATGGTTATGGTAACGTCTGTTAGGTATGTAAAAGTGTTACAAAGAACATATGCTCCTGTCATAATTGATGCCACTTTTCATCAAGATCAGCACTTTAAGGTAAATAGGGCATTAATTAATATCAGATTTGGTCCAATTGTGAAGAATTTTTCCTTTGTGTACAACCGTCGTCTATTTGGCTAGTATAACAGTCCTAATCCTGATTTCAAACCTGTCCAGATGAAAGGTCCTTACACTTTTTCAGTTTTTCAAGGAAGTTCTTTGTGTTCTTGGATCTATCTGTCAGTTCTCTTGGGGGGGTTTGCTGCATTTCCAGGAGGGAAGCGAAACAAATCTGATGAGTCCTGCCCTTGAAGAAATACTGTGCTGTTATACTATTTCATGGCAGTTCTTATAATTCTCTCCATTTGTGCGTATGTGTGTTTTCATTTTTTACTTCAGTACACACATGAAATATGACAGAGTTCCAGTTGCTCTGGGAACTTTAATTTCCAATTTTCTTATCTTCACTTTTAAAATCAAAGTGTTTCATTAGTGCCTATTTCTTCTGCTAAGCTTTAAAAAGAGTGTATTTCCTTCTCAGCCTACAGCTACAACTGGTTAAAGCAATTTTCACGGTAGCTGTAGCAAATGCATGGTAAGTGAATTAGCTTTTATTATACTCACAGTTGCTTCTCTTTTCAGTTTGACTTCTGCATGTTCTTGTGTGAATTCTCAAATTTATGTTTATTAAAATTGGAGCAAGATGATTTCTAAAGCTGTATGCATGAATATTTCCTAAGAGGTCACTCTGTGATGCTGAGCTGCACGCATGAACAGTAGAGCTGGCATACCTCCATTTATTGAATGCGTGCAATTGATCTGCTTAGCGCATTTGGCTCGGCAGGTCCAGGATGTATTGAAGAGAGGCAGGAGACATGCCTGACTCAGGGTATATGCTTAGGGCATGTGCTGTAACACCAAAATATCCTATGTGTTTCAGACTGTTTGTGGCACTTGTGGTACAGTGTCGTAATCACAGTTTTCTACCTGGTAGCCATAATGAACTACAAACACTATAGAAGAAATCTGAATGTCTATTTTGCATATTATGTATCTCTTATTAGTGTGTTGAGAAAGTAGGTTTCTGATGTATTTGTAGTGTAGGCTGCCTTTCTGGTTATTTACACATTGCATAGATGTTACTAAACTGAAAAAACAATGGTGAAATGGATACTTTAAATGGATCAGTTAGCGTATGTTGATTTGTCTATGATGCTATAGGAAAAACTTGAAAGAGAAAGAAAGAGAAAGAGGGGCACGTTTAGGGAATGTAAACTGGAAGGTGAACTTACTCCTTATGTGCTGAAATGCAGGTGAGGGAATTAGGAGGAGCATTCTAACAGATGAGCTGTACAGTTTCACTCTTGGGTTGGAAGAATGGAGCAAATAAAGTCCTGCAGAAGTCTCTCCTAGATATATTGCTCACAAGGCAGCTTCTTAATGGAGTTGAGTATTAAATTTGTAGGAGGATATGTATGGGTATGCTGGAGGACAGAACTAGGATTTAGATTCACTGGCAAATGGGAGAGGTGGTTTGAAAAGATGGGGTGCCTGGTTCTGCCCTCATGTGGGACTAGCCAGCTGTGTCCCCATAAGGTGAGAAGCAACAGGGTAGGAGGCAATTCAGCAAGAAGGTGTCTGTTCATGGCACAAGGCATGTGAGTCAGCATTATGCTATTATGAAAAAGGCATGACACATGAGGTAGTTCACTGCCAAGGCATGTCTAGTAATTCTTTCACTCTGTCCAGCACTGGTGAGGCATTGACTGGAGAGGAATATTGTCCAGTATTGATCGGTGTGGTTAAAGAAAGGTACAAAATAATTAGAGACTGTCTGAAGGATGCATCAAGAGAAATCAGAATCTAGAAATGATGACTTAGGGGAATGATTTGGAGTCTTTAGTTAAGAGAAGATTAAGCAAGATACGATAAAACCCTTCAGGTATATAAAGTGCTGCTGCAAGAAAGGGAAGATTGGTTCTCCATCATAGCGGTGGGTAAAACAAGAAGCAGGTCTTAAATAGGATTAAATTTCTCATGTTGAGAATAATTAAGTGCTGTAATAGGTTGCCAGAGAAAATGGTGACGTGTACTTCACAGGAAGCAAGTTAGAAATAGATTAGCCAGACTGGTGTCAAGGATGACAGCATCATGGCCATTCCTGCCAGGGCAAGTGGTGGACGAGGTGGTCTCCCCAAGTCCTTCCAGCCTCATTCTAAAATGTAAGTTTTCAAAGGTGCTTTGAATCTGAACAAAAGAATTCCGCTTATTGTGTTTCCAAAGGCTGGTTTGATGTGAACTTTTTCTCAGTAAGCTTCTAGATGGAAAACTTTTTGTTATTGTAGTTGGAATTGACATCCCTCCTTAAAAGAAAACAAACCATTTTTAGCCTTGAAAGGTTCCTAGATAAGTAAAAGCTGTTGATTGTTTCCAGAATTAGAAGATATCCATCAAAGAAATGTACTTTTGAGTGAGGATAATGCTTGTTAGGTAAAGAAGTGGAGCCAACAAGTATGTTAAAAGAGAATTTGGAGAAATCTGTGTTTTGTGTGGGATCGGAGATGTTCTTGCCAAAGTCCCATCTGTTCAGCTTTTATTCAGCTCTGTTTTCTTTTCACCTCTCTGTTGTGCTAGCACTCCAAATGGAGACATAACTGACTGACTGAAGTTAAGTCTTGAAGTCAAGCTGGCTGTCTCTCCAAGTGCAGGTATCACAAATGGTGACTGAGTTTTCATGGAGAGGTTTCATTGGTAGTAAAGTCACCTGTTTAAGAAGGGGTCTGATCCAGGAAAGCTTAAGGAGCTGTCTTTAACAAATGGGGAGCAAGTAAAGAGCTATTCTGGATGTAGATCACAACCCCACTCCCCAAGATCTCTGCAACTGACTGAGAAACCCTGTGTTCAGGACTCTTTGCAAAGACTATCTATGTTAGTGTATGTGTTAATCACACCTGTGATGTTCCTCTTTAAGAGTTAAGCTGTGAAACAGGAAAACCACACCTTAATGGAAACTATGGGAAAAGATGTGCCTGAAAACTGAGGACTGAATCCTCCATCATACGCGTATATCTTACAGCATATGGCATAGCTCTGCCATAAGGAAATCCTGGGTAACCTGTAGCCTGGGAATGTATTTAGAGGCTGAGTGATCGATGTGTAGCACCTACAGCAGGCTTAAAACATTGGAAATTTTGCATTTGCATCTTATTGCAGCACCCTTGTGGGTGGCCCGTAGGTCTGAGGAATATTTCGTTGTGTTGATTGTTGGTCACCCACTGGAGATAGGAAAGAATATTTCGTCTTGAGAGAGGTACTCCTAGGAGAAGAGATTATTTCTATTCTATTTTAAACTGGTTTTCTTGAGGTAATATTTTTCTCAAAATATATGGCTGCCCTTTCTGTCTGTTCTCTGTAGAAGCTCTAACAGTTTATCTCTTTTCCTATCCTGAAGGAAGAGACCTTGGTGAAGGTGGTAGCAGTAATTGGGAAAGACAGCTTTGTAGGATGGGCAGCACAGGGGCTTTCATGTTTGAATTGCAAAAGATTTTAGCTAGATGGAATATTTTTCCACTCATCAAGCCACTTAGAATGGTATATTTTGTAGTTTATTTCTGGGAGAGTGGGATAATGGATTTAATTATTCTCCTGCTTAAAGCATCGTATATCAGGACTGACTCAACTGGGTTTATGCTAATAGCACAGTAGATGTAAAAGGAAAACAGGGGGTTAATCTGCTGGTATATTTCATTGGGACTTAATAAATTCACCACGCTTGTCAAAATAACTCTTGGGTAATTTGCAAAATTAAATGTATGTGTTCTATGCTACTCAGTTTTTGTTTGGAAGCTAGGCATCTTTTTGCTAATGCTCTTTTCAGAAACCTTAACTCTGGCAATGCGTTCTGGCCTGGCCCTGTTTTCATAATGCGCACGGCAGGGAGCTGAATATGCTGCGGGACTGTAGCAGAATGAGCGCTGAAGCAGTGTAGAGTTGGCATAGGCTACTTGCTTAAGAACAAATTCAAAAAGGATTAAAAAGTTCTCACTGTCAGATCTATTTGTAAAGAAAATCATTCAGTTGCTTGGAGGGTATCTGTAATTGCATGTAAAGCAGTGGGGGGTATCTGCAATTGCTGTCTATTCCATATATACTTTTTTCTGAGAGCACAGGTCTGTACAACTGCAGAAAATCAGCTTGAAGTTCAGTTGTTAATTGGCCTCAAGATTTGTCTTAATCTTTCTAGAACAGTTTTGCCCAAGCTTTTACAGTGCTAGGTTATTGGCAAAGATAGTGAAGTTTTATTGGAAAAGATTTATTGGTATTTTTATAATTCAGATAATTAAATAAAGCAGATTCACAGTTCTGGCCACACTGGTGAGAGTGGCCAATGGCACACTAATGTGGTGTGCAAGACAGTCAATGTGTAGGTAGGGCTGGCGTGCAGTGCGGTTGGCTTGAGTTACCTCTCCAAAGCACAAAGATGTGTGAAGTTTCCATCTCTATTTCTGTATCAGCAACATTATTAACTCAACTGATAGTAATCGGATGGCAATCCTGGTGGGTACTGCATGGGAGGCTTAAAAGCTGCTTTGGAGAAAGGAGCTTGCTCTCCTGGACTGAGATTGGTAGGAGAAGAAGCAGCAGGCTTCATTTGTTTTAATACTAATGATAGCAAA
>NW_010558262.1:127369-143938 GCF_000687285.1 Phaethon lepturus | reverse complement strand
TAGGGAAGGTGTGGATTCTCTGTCATGGGGACATCTAGATATCTCTCAGAATGATCTAGGAAAGGTTGCTTGTGTCCTGGGTCCTGAGAGTGCACTAGGTGACTTCTTGAACAACAGAGCAATGTGGAGTAAAAGGAGATTTTTGCCGTCTTGTCCTACAGTAGAAACAAACTGTTTGTTGTATTAGAGCTACAGATATGTCAGAAGACAACTCATATTTTGTTTGACATCATATCACATGGGAGCAGCAGTTTCCCGCTGTGTGCTACGATATCCATGCAGCATCTGTATCTACGGAGTTTGCTTTGCAGTTCTTTCCTGTGTTGCATGCAGGTATTCACTGCAGGTACTACATCTGCTTTTAGACATAGCTAAATAATAGCAGTCTGGTTTTTTGTTGTAAGTAGTTTCCTCCCAAGACTGGTTGCCTGCACATCTCTAGCATATTACAATTTATAATAAGCCATTTTATTCCTAAAGCAGGTGATTTTCCTATGGGTGAGAACGAAACCAATGGTAGTACAAAATGTATGAGGTATGTTTGTGGTTTTTCATATATGACAATACTGGAATTATTTTAAATGCTGAAATCATCTTTACTGGAGCATGGACTACAGAAAGCCTTGTGAATAAATACTTTGCTAACTCCAGTCGATAACTTTCCTAGGGAAGCTGATCACATTTGACAAGGTAAATAGGATTCCACAGGAGGTTGTATGAAATTATAAGATGATGCAAATGGAAACGTATTTTCTTGGGGGGAGGAGAGAGAACAACTTCTCCATAATTGAGTTACGGAGTTACAGATAAAATTTAATTTCAGGGGTCCAGCAAGCTTGCTTGAAGTTCAGAGAAGCTTGTGCATAAATTTGCCCTGCCTGGAGTTACTGCATCTTAACACATACAGCTTGATCAAAAGAAAAGTAGAAGTGGAATAATTCCAGACTGATTAAGTCAATCATTCTTGCCCAGTGATGGAATTTAGAAAAAAGTCATTTGGTCTTCTCTAAAGTATTATCCTCCTGGATCAAAGGGTTTCTCTTCCAGCCTTTTTATACTAATCACACAGTGAAAGAAATGAACTTCTATAGTGAAAAGATGATGTTCTTTGTGATCTATTCAACTCAGCAGTTCACGGGTGCTGCTATCCTGAAATAAAAGCTACAAAAATGCAAAGTCAGTGAAAATATTACTTGGCCCTTCAATAGCTTGAATTTACCTTTAGACAAACTTGGAGAATGAAATAGTAAAATGCAGTGTGATCTGTAAAAGTGTACTTATTTTGTGATGTGATTTATTATTTTGTTTCTGTGAAATGGGGGGCCTATTACTTGAAGAACCTTTGGATCGTTCTGCTTGCAGTGCTTTATGTCAGGAAGAGGTCAGTAGCAATACAGAATGTTTGTGGGATAAGATCCAAGTATCCAGGAATACACAGAATATGGGTTCTTCAGGAGGTATGCATTTCAATTAGCAGGAATAGATGCTTTTTAATTAGCCAGACTGAAAAATCTGGGTAGAGACAAATGCAATGGTACCATTCTTAGCACCTCTAGTTTCTGGAAGCCTTAATTTAAGGAAGCAGGACCTGAAAGTATAATTTATGCCCTAAGATGGGACAGGGTTGGCCAAAGATTCGTGATGACAGAGAAAATCTGAGGGACTGTAACTTTTCATGTAGCAAATACTGTTCTGTAATACTGACAATTTTCCAGTCTTTTGAAGTCTAATAAAAACCAACTTAGGGGAAATAAGTATAAAAGTCTTCCAGGTGTGTATTTCCATATATTCTATATATAGTGGAAATACAAACAAGGAAATTGCAAAATGTCCTATTTAATGAATTTTTATCTGCTAGACCCAAGACCATTTTGGAGCTCAGCTGACTGAAAGAGGTCTCTTTGCAGGCCTGCTAATCTACCAGTGTGAAACTAATTGCAGTATTAGAACCTGCCGTATTTTATACATATCGTAGTTTTACTTTCTACTGTGATGGTATTAGTATCATTTCAGTGCCTCGTAAATACCCTTTGGCAGTATTTAAAATGGGCCAAAGAAAATATATTTAGGTTAGGTAGGTTTAATATAATGAGCAATTTCTCCTCCTTTCCCAGCAAGTTTTTGTGCAATTCGAAAAGCCTCTAAGAGCCACTGAGGAAGCTGACTTTTATGGAACGTGGGAAGCGTCATAGCTCATTTTAAGTGTGTGTCTAATATTCCTACGTGCCTAGCAACTTAAAATCTGGCCTCTGTTCGAGGTGGCACAACTCTTTAATTCTATTAGGCTGTTAAAAATTATATAAATCTGTTCAGTCCCTGACAGCAGGTTTTTTTATTGTGTGGTGATTTGGGATTATGAGAGTTATGGGGGAAGGTGACCTTGATGCAGGTTTAAGTGCAGCACTTCTTGACACAATGCAGTAGAGAAGAGCACTGGTGTTAATTATGTTATTAAATGCACTAGGGGTGAATTACTTGAAACAAATTAAACAAGTGACGTTCTTACTTCGCAAGCTGCATTTAATCTCATGCATGGCTGTGTTTATGATAGAGTTACAGCAATGCAGTAAATTAAATGTGAATAGAAGGCTCGCCAATATCTTCATAAGCAGATGTTTTAGGTTTGAAATAAAATAGAAATAGGATATACCTTAAGTCATTCACGACAAGAAGGTTGACGTATTAAAGAAGATAAATTTGCAACTGATTCGTTAATATTTGCTCTCTTACTTGGTCTGAAGCATCCAGAAAGAAATTAAGTCGTTATGTCATGGAGTAAAACTGCACTAAACAGAATTTTGCAATGGAATTTTGCAAAGAAATAAGCACAGGTGATAGTATAATCAACTTCAAGGCTGATGATACTTATTTACTGTGGGTCTTGACATTTTTTGCCCGTTGTAGGAATTGAGTTTTTCATTGAAGTTAATTAGAAAACCTGTATGATGTATAAAAGGTGGTCAATATATTTTAAAAAATTGCTACCTGTCAATACATTTTTTTTTTACCATTTCTCAGTAATTCTACCTATGGGAAGAGTTGAAAACCCTAAACAAAGGAAAAATGTTTGAGTTATATTAGTATCCTTGATAGTCCTCTTTTTTTTTTTTTTTTTTTTAGTGTTTTGGCCAAAACAATTTGATAGATTTGACCCACATTTGTCAAATAACTTCAGGAAATTCTTGTTGCCTTTTGTGGTGAATAAACTGCTTGGAAGGAAAATTCAGGCAGTTCTGCTCCATAGTAATCCTGGTGCAGAAATGTACTCCTACAATATTATGAAACCCCTATGTACCCATTCATATGTGGGTGGAAATCATAGTTCAATAGTTTATCTAATGATTGCATTCCATTTTGCAGTGACGGTTTTCATTAAGACTACATATCTTCAGAGAAAAACTAACCTAACAAGGCTACCTCAAGTTAAGGGATTTATTGTTGTCCTTTTTTATTTTATTATTTTATATATTTTATTTTATTTTACTTATTCTGAAATGGGTATCATTTAGGCATAACAAAAAGTTTAGGGTTTTTTTTTTTAAGTTCTGCAATGTTTTTTCCAGTTGCTTAATGTGTATTACTTGGAGAATGTGCAGGACATACTTGAAAAATCACTTTTTTTCAGAAACTAAGGTAAAATTGAAAAGACTCTAAATAGATAAATAAAGTTGATAAAGTGTTTGGTCGAAGCTATAGCCACAGATTTAATTTGAAAGTCATAGGGACCTCCATAATTTTACTTTCTGCGTGGTATTTTTATTGGATTTGGGTTTGTTTCAGTGTTAAAATCAAAGTTTGCATGAGGTGGGGAGTGGGGCTTTTCAGATCATTAGCTTAAACACACTGTAGAAAATATTTGCTCTTATAAAGGTTAGTATTTAGCTTAACTTTTACAGTGTATCTCCTATCCAACACAGTGTATATTCAGAAAGCCTGTGCTGCTTCTTATACCTGTAGATTTTGAGTTAAAATCTTATCAGTGGACTAGAACCAATATATAAGAAGTTTGGAGTGAAGAGTGATGGGCTCAGGAAATCTTAATTTTACTGTAATTTTTATTGCAGCAAAATTGTGAGAATTGAATTCTCACAAGTCACATAGTTTGGAAATAGTGCTCTCTCTCTCTCTTTTTTTTTTTTTTCTTCTCCTTCCAAGAAGCTTTGAGTTCTGCAGGGTGTCTGCGTGCAGGGTGTCTTGTCCTCCTCCTGGGAGACAGACAGGGTTGTGTGGTATCCGTGCTATGTGAGGGACAGTTGGGGTTTCTTTCCCCTTGCATTTTGGTGTGCTGGGTGCTCAGAAGAGAGGTTTTATTCCAGCTTCTGCTCTCATTTAAATTATCATACCCACCAAAGGAACCATTTTAGCCTTTTCAGTGTTCTGGGCCAAATGCAATGCTTTCAAACCTGACCTCTCATCTGTCTTTGCAGATAGAGACACATGCGAGGCAGAAGCAGTTTTCAGTGAAGAAAGTTCGAGACAAGCATACCTGCCATGATAGTATATGTATATACATAGTATAATTGTTCCTTGTGTTGTAAGAATAGTCCTTATGATTCTGAGGTTATCTTTTTTATGCCTAAAAATGTGGGGTATTTTTCCTCTCATCTAATAAAGCCATCATTTTTGTCACACATTTTTCATAAAACTAGAGCTGTAAATTTATTGCTGTAAATTTATAAATATGTGCACATATAAGCACAGAACATTATGGGTTTTGCATTTAAGGAAGGCAAGAATCAAGCCTGTAAAGTCTAACACAGAAATAAAGCAATGACAAAGTCTGGAAAAAATTGTTTCAAATAATTACGAAAGGAGCTTTTAGGAGGAAGACAAGATATACCTTTTGAGGAGAAAGTGAGTTTGAAAGGCAATATGATCTGTCACACATTCCTGGATAATACATCACACCAAAATCCTATTTCCCTAGTCTACTGCTGTTGGCAATTAATCTCAAACAAGGACACGAAGCATACTGAGGTGAAATGACAAAACAGAAAGGTGTCCATACCTGCTCTAGGATCTTCTGTGACAGCTTTATTGGCTGAAGTATCGACTAGACAGAGATCAGGAGGAGATTTCTCCTCTCCCCACTTTCTGTGTTTACAAAATCCTGTTTGGCACTTAATGAACATCTTGGCGGTGTAAGTGTTTTTCTTAATTTCACAACTGTAGCAAATTTTACTTCATGCTACTATCACCAGAAGGGTTGGAAAACAAAAGCTGTGTGTCGTGTAGATAAGAAGGTAAATCCTGGCTTGAAGAGCTTCATATTAGTTAATAGCATTATATTGGGTAAATATGGTTGCTACTTGATTGAGTTACTTCATCTTCCCCCCCCCCCCTTCTTTTTCTTACTTCCCTTGCCCCCCCTGTAAGACAGGTGCTTGAAAATTGTGTTTTCAGGACATTTGGTTGAAGTTTTATTCACGATTAGTAGAAATACACTTGAATTGCAAAATTTGCATCCAGATCTTAATGTCTTATGTTTCAGAGTTCTGGGAGACATTATTTGTATTGTAACATCTTAGAAACAGTGCTTGGGATCTACAAATTGGCTCAGAATTCAAATGCCAGCAAAACAAACACATTTTTGGGTTGTGCCTATTGTATTTATGATGGATGCAGAATTTGTTTGTTAGGGAGGTCTCTCACAGCAGTTGCATACAAAATAATTTGCTTGTTACCTTTTTCTTCTTCTCATACCTCATCTCCTTTGAAAGTCACCATTTATCATTTTATGGCAATGGTGAGTAAGTGCTGCTGAGTCAATGCTTGATTAATTTCCAGCTAGTCCTGTGTGAGTAATTTATTCAGATGCCAAACAATCAAATTAAACTTCCAGAGTATTATGGCTTTACTAGAACTGCAATGTGGTGTTGTCGTAATGGAGCCATCCCCAAAGACTCTCATGGCCAGTGACTACTCTGAAGTCATCTCCTCAGACTGGCAGTGACATCACTCTGCCGTAGTACAGCACTCCCTCTGGATTTTCATTACCTGTTGTAACAGTACCACTAATGGCTTCCATTAATACCAGCCTGAATCTATTTTGATGAGGAAGATTGCAGAGGGATTTTTGTCAAGAACATACAAAAAGCTTTCTTTTGCTGGGGAGGCAATGTTTGCAAATAAAATCACCAGTAACATAATTGTTCTTGTAAAATTTTTAAAAATACTAGAGGTCTTCTATGCATCTGTATTACCTAACCCTGCGTATTGAAGCATATTTGATTTTGTTATTAAAAAAAACCTGAAATTGATGTGAAATGAAACAGACAGCATTCCTTAATTTGCCAAATGAAAATTTTGTAAATTGTGATTAGGTAATATTTATGTACCTTCACTGATGTTAAGACTCAATTGTTTAATGTAGTTGATTCAAATGTTGAATTTTACTTGAAATGTTAATGTGGCCTGATTTCATAGCTTCTCATACTTTGTGCTCATCACATCTGCTGTGGAACAGGGAAAAGAATTGAAAATATGCATGTTGCTTATATAAAATGGCCTAGCATGCGCAGGATAGTTTGAAAGTTTATACCTGTTTCATGGTGAGACGGGCTTCTGCATATCAGAATGGGTCCGTCGGGGAGAAGGCAACCTCATTTTTCTTTCTAGTCTTTAATCTTTTTCTAGGATCTCTTCTGCTTTACAAAAGGATCTCTTCTGCTTTACAAAAGGTTTGCAATATGGTACCAGATGAAATTATTACTACTTCTGTCTTCCGTTAGGCAAAAAACACCCCAAACCAACAGCTAATTACTGACTTCACTCAGTGGTTCCAAGAACTGTCAGAGCTAAAATGGGCAAAGTTTCAGGCCAGTATTGCTTATGTTAGAGGAGCTTCTACAGAAACCACTGGCTACATCAGATCAGTGAATGCAATAGAGGCAGATGTGTAGAGTGAACCAGTTGGTGAGGAGGACCCAGAGTCTGCCCTGTGTGTATTTTCTTTCAGACCATGTCTGACCTTGTGGAGAGAGCACTCACAAGCCGTTGAAACATCCCTGGAGCACATCCTCTAATTTAGTTTCATGCAAAAGGAGTGCAGTTTGTTTGCCTTGAGACCACTACACAGTGCCAGCCGAAAGCTCTTGAAGTGCTTGTCTGAATGCGCTGAGACACATGTAAGTTCAAATGCCTAAGGTGGAAATTCCCCACCGTTTAAACTGGATTTTGTCAGACCTACTGACAAAAATTCTTTTTCCTCAACCAGTATGGCAGTCCACAGCTATGGTTAAATGGAGATAGGGATGGCAAGCTCTCAATAGGAATAAGGTCAGCACAGGTAAAAGGTTATAGGAACTAAAAATAATACAAAATAGCTGTATTGGTGGCAATGGATAAGCTTCATCATTCCTGTGCCTCCTGGATTGTCATTGTTCTTTTCAAATGGGAGTACCTTAAGTGTCTGACGTATTTACTATGATCTGTCTGAAAGCTACAACACCTTCTGTAAACAAGAGAGTTTAAAACTCATGAATTCAGAAAGGTCACCAGTTCCCCTGCTTTCAGGTTTCTATATAATCCTAAAGTTCTCTGGGGAAGTGTTGCAGCGTTACAGGGTGTGATATTTGGCATCTGCACGGCCTCAGGAATGTTTTAATGATTAAGGCTTGTCATTAATCTCCTAAAATCCATGATAATAAAAATACATTTTATACTAACATAAGTTCTGAAACAACACAGTCAAGAAAGCAGATGGGGCACATTTCACCTTTATTAAGGAGTTTGGTAAATGAATAGACTAGTGCCTTAAAAATCTCTTCTGACTCTCCTCTTATAATTGAGGATTCACTGTAGAAACCATAACCATGACCTTAAGCATTCTGTGTCCAAAAGGGAACATATAACAAACGTGTGTCAAAAGGTAGTGTCTCGCTGGAGGCCTGT
Organism: Phaethon lepturus; assembly: GCF_000687285.1. NCBI lineage: Eukaryota > Metazoa > Chordata > Aves > Phaethontiformes > Phaethontidae > Phaethon > Phaethon lepturus. Next base: position 136,045 of record NW_010558262.1, on the reverse strand, counting down.
AACAAGATTGCTAGGCACTCTAGTTAGCTCTGCTCCTTTTATTAGTAATCCTTTTTCCATGTTAGAAGGGAATCTTTTTGGGGCAAGAAAAAGGTCTGTGTATCTGCCTGTTGGTAGTTGTTTGATTAAATTTGGTGATGGCCAAAGAACTCTGCTTCCAAAATTTTAGGACAGATGCTTTAGAAATACCTCAGTAAGCATTTCTTGTATTTATCAAAACTAAATTTGGTACAGCATATGTCAGAGGTTTGAGGTTTCCCATACTTTGGAGCATATAAGCAAAGATGCTGTTTTGTATGAATATGAGTTAGTCAAGCAAACCTAGGGAAGTAGGTTAGTCTGAAGTCCGATGCAATTAGTCCAATTGCAAGATACTGTCAAATGTAACCTGAGGATAAAGATACCTTTTCTAAGGGCAAAGGCTTGTGGAATGTCACTTTGCTGAATACAGCTTTTGATTATCATACAAAGGGCTCTAGAACTATTTCTTAGCAACTCGGGAACCTACACCGATAATTTTAGAAGAGGTTACTTCAAAATAGCAGTGTGTTGGAATGAATGAGGTATTTCTGAGATGTCCTTCTCATTCATTTCCTGCTATTCCTTTATTCCCAGTATGCTCAAACGTGTAGAAGTTGCTAACAGAAGACAGTCTGCATTCTTGTCACAAACCCCCAGGCCTCCGTGCAATCCCATCAAGGCTGTGTTGATACAGAGCAACAAGAGACGAGTCTCTAGAAGGGTTCGGTGCAGCATGATGGTTTGGGGTAAATAGAACATAAATCTGGAGGTTCCTTTTTTGCTGCTTAAGCTCATCCTTGAAACGAAGGTTTCTTCCCTTCCCTTTTCTTTTACTAATTTTGCTCTAGGAGCTGATTTTCCTCATGTTAGAAATTCTTTAATTTTTGATTGCAATGTTATAGGGTCAATATAGACACGTTTCACTGCCTTTCAGTTTATTTTTCTCTGGAGTTTTTTTACTGATAGATACTTAATGTTCTCCTTTGCCCTTAATTTTTGTATACTAAAAATCTAAGCTGTTAATTTTCTTTCATCCATCCTAGTGATAGTCGTACAGGTTCTTCTCTGCATCAGAGATTCACTTTGCATCTCTTTCTCAAATATAGCTGAACAGAATTATGTATTATCCAAGAGAAACTCTTACCTTGTACCTGTTATAATGTTAACACCTCCCTTTCTCTACTGAAAATGACTCAATTGATGTGTTTAGTATCAGCTTTACCCTTTTCACAGCCATATTGCATTACTTCTTCGTAAAGGTTGGAATTGACTGGTACATTAAGATCTTTTTTCCTGCTGTTATTTCCAGTGGATAAGCCCATTGTTTACAGAAAAAAATATTAATCTTTTAATGCATAACTTTGTACTATTCCAAATCAATTTTAATGTTTTTCCTACTACTGCAGTCTTCTCTGACATCTCTCTCTTTCAGTGTAAAACTCCAATCCCCCTATTGATGGTTCTTAAAGAATTTGTGTATTGGCACATTTCATTAACATAGTTTTACTTTTTTGTGCTAAGAATGAATGGAAATCCTTAGCCTGTTTATAATCTCTCACCAGCCCTTTACTTTCTCTTCAAACACTGAATTTTTGCTTCTCTTTTAACTACCTCCTTATCCACCACAGAATTCTCATTGCTAATCTTCATCTCTTCATTAAAATGAATAGTTTTTCCAGGCCATATATCAAATATTTTATCAAAGTCCAAATGGGAGCTGTGGCACACAGAAGTAGTAGCTTTGAGGGGAAGAAGTTTCTGAGCTGAAATGTAAAATTGGCAAGTACAGAGGAATGTAGGGTTAAAAAAATAAGATGTTAATTCTGGAACATGGCAAGGCAAAGGTGTCATTAGAGTCGGAGAGAGTTGATAACACGGTCAATTTGAAAGACTCAGGTAACATTTAAGATGAAATTATAGATGCATATGTTATGCATTTGGTGTGAGGGAAGTTATACAGACTGTTGAAAAGTTAATCGTCAGACTTCGGTGGTTTGATCTGGAGGGTGACACAATGAAAGTACTTCTCACACAAAACTGATTTCTGTTTTTTTGATTCAGGAGCCAGCATTGCATCCTTAGACTAGCTGATAATGTTTGGTTATGACTACTCTTTTTGCAATTGGTAAATCCTTTACCCTTAACTCTTCTCTCGTGTTATAGGAAATTGGACTGAAACTAAACTGTTTGTCCTGGAGTGACAGAATTCAGGAATCGGAATCTGCTGCTTTTCTTGAAAAATGCAACAAATGCATTGCTAATGACTGGTTTACTTAATTCTCTTGTTTTTGATGTATCATTTAAGCAGGTCTTAGCCAATTAAGGGAAGCAAGAGATCATGGTCACACTGTAACGTGTATATAGGCATCCTGACAAAGACAAATGTCAGAGGATAATCTGGGTGAAGAAAGCTGTCAGAAGGCTGCTTGAATTCATGAAACTGTGTAACTGAGAAAGCTTGCAAAATCCAACTGCATAAGAACCCATGTTACATCCCATGGGTGAGATTCTTCTTGTTAGAGGCCAGGTCTAAGGAATCTTATGTCAGGCACCTGTTTTGAAAATGTTTTGTGTCATTATTTCTTTGATTCCTTTCCCCCCAAGAAGTGCAACTGCATTAGTTCAAAAGATTTCTCCGCTCCTAGCAAATGTCACAGCTGTTAGGGGCTCCCATAGCTTCCAGAGCTGCTTTGCAGTTTTAAGAGCTATTCTTGCTTGCAGTGAATCGTAAATAGCACCTAAAAATATACTTCCAGTTGGAAGCCTTCATGCAGTCCCCTTTCTCGCTCTTTTAAAATCACCCCGGTGGGCACCATTGTGCCAATTTCGTCAGTCTAACAACTTAATGGGCATGACTTTCTTTCACTAAACCGGAGGTGGTCTCTGCAGAGCAAGAGAGAGTAGCAGTAAAGAATCATTTTCAGCAGGCGTCTCCTGAGACGAGGAAACTAGTGGACATTTGATGAACATGAATGCACAGAATCTTAACCGAAAGAATTCTGGTGGGCTTTGCGTTTGAAGTGCTGCTATTATGTCACCTTTCTGAGGAAGTAATCCCTTTTAAACACACAAACCTTTCAAGATCTCTTAAAAAGGAACTTTGTATTTATATTTGCCTGTGTGTACAATACAGGAGGCTGGATTTATTTGAGAAGTATGACTAAAATATGGAATTAGCATGCTGTTTTGTGACTTTTCCCATTAATTGCAGTTGTTGTTGTTATAAACTAAGAATCAGATGGTAATTTTACAATGAGTCAGCTACCATAACTTTCAGGTTTGGTCCAGATGAACATTTACAAGTTCACATATTACTGTCATCTATTAATATGAAATAAAGTTAGAAATACTATAATTTATCCTGTTAGAAGTTCACTTTAATTGAACTTTAGTGGGAACATGACCAGGGTGTGTAACATTTTGACATCAAAACTATCCTTCCTGTATAAAAATGCTTAACCATTGAAACTTTAGAGAGAAATGTAACATAAAGCTGAACTTGTAACACATAGTCATGTCCTAAATGCATCCGATTGTTGTTGGCTTTAGCCATTCCCTTGCTCCCCTGGTTTCTGTGTTTCCTACAAAAACATGCCTTCTAAGAGCTGGAGGCAGCATACTGAGAGTGCATGGAGGGGATTAGTAAAGTTAATTTTCAGATATTCCAGATGAGTTTCTTGGCTGTCAGCAACTTCCATTAGACAGGAACCTGATGAGTTCCAATTTGTACCTCCGCAAAAATGCTGAAATGTGTCTGCTGATACATTATAAAGGCTGTAGGGGCCAAATTTTCTGCCAGTGTAAAAATTCCACTGATGACATTTGCAGCATCCAAGGATTTGGCCCTTTATTAGTTAATTCCTTAGGGTTTCATTTCTTGTGTTGGCGCTATAATTTAGGGAGACATTGACACCTAATTACAGCTTTTTATTGTAAGAAAATACTGTAAGATATGTATCAATCTCAGAATTATTTTAAATTTGGTGAAAACTAGTGATTGCTACTGTGAGAGATGCCTGTATTGGGTAAGATGATAGAGAAGCGACTAGAAAAATCCAGTCAGTAATCCGACATCGGTAGTACTCACCAAGGCTTTCAGTGTCTTTCAATGCTGTTATCAGACCACAAAGAAGAAAGAACAGAGGTAGCATTATGTACTAATGGAGTACTGCCCTAATTAAGACAGCGTCCTAAAAATCTGAAACGGAGCAGTGCTAAAAATTGTGGCATGGTTGATAACATTGATTACTTTGAAAATGTTACTAACTTATGCACACAGGCTAGAAAGTAGTGTGTTTTACCTCATATTTTCTCTAGGCAGCCAAGACTTTTGTCCTTCTGAACTTCTAGCATTTCTGCCTCACGTTTAGAGCTCAGTTGCATTGGTCTTAGTCTTGAATACTTCCATTGCATTCAGTGGAGTTACCCTGTGCTTGTTCTGCAGCGGTTGAGAAAAGATGGCTAAGTGCCGGTAACTGTTTTTGGAAGAAACAAAAGGCACTGCAGAAGCTGCATTTTATTTTATGGTTGCTGTTAATTTTAGTTTGCTGCAGTGACTTGGCACTGGTCATAAATTGTTTACTAGGGAGCTGGTTTACAGAATCATCTGGTTGATATTGACGACGACACTTTCTTATGTGTCTCTTCTTTTGCTGAATTCGGAAGTCTAACACCTTTTAAAACTGTGATTCTCAGCAAGGCAGTTGTTGCTTTTACTGCAAAGGCATAGATTGGGAGGTAAGACCAGTGGATTCTTCCCTTTACTGTGTCTGCCAGTGGAAAGGAAGCTTCAGCTACTGAAAAATTCTTGTGTTCAGGGGCTGTTTGCAAGGGAGAACAAGCAGTATTGCCAGGTCATACTTCCTTGCCTAAATGGATAGGGAGGATTTAATCAGAGCTAATGCTCCTCTATAGGGGGCTTGCCCATCCTCCTTGCTGGCCCTGTTATTTAATGAACATAAAGGCAGCTAACAAAAGTCTGGCAACATTACAAGTTCTGGAACCATATTTCCCGTGATTTTTTTTCCATCTTAACTTTTCTCAATCAACAGCAGTCTTAAGAAACAACATTAATAGTAAGGGGTTTTTTTTACTTTTTTATTTATGAAGAGTGAAACATTTAAGATCCACTGGAGAAGCAATCTTGGAAAAGGCATGCTACAACGTCAGAGGTTAGGACTCCTGAGTATTCACAGAGCTCTACGGAAACGTATGAACAAGACCTAGCTGTCCTTGTTCAGGAGTATCAATGTTTCAGCTTCATAAAGGCTACATTTTATATCCACATTTATTATGCACCAAGGCTGTGCTTCTACTAGCAATATGTTTCTAGTACTGAGCCTTTCGAACTCTCACTTTAAAGGTGGAATTATTGCAAATCAGCTGGGTTTGTGTTTAATGGTTGATACGATATAATATGCTATGCCCATATAATCCCGCACCTTTAGCTATAAAATCTTGGCTAATCAAAGAAGGAGGAAGTTCAGATGACTCTTTATATTAGTTACATTATCCTGAACAGTTACACAATTTGTTCATGTGGACTCGCATGTTTTTAACACCATTGGCTGGGTTTAAAAAGGGTCAGTAAACTGGTGGGATTTCTGAATTGTGTCAGTCCAGTGCTGAGGGTAGGGGGTGCGGGAAACCTGGCTTCTACCACCTGCCTCTGGCCAAGGGCCTGGTCATCTTTGGGACTTTCTGTTCTGAAATTCAGTTCCCTCATCTCTCAATCATGGATTTTAATGCTGCCCTTTGGACAGTGCTTTTCGATTTACTGATGAACTGGGTGTTCTTGTTAGTCATTACCTATTCATGCCTATCCACATCTTTATAAAACTGTTTTGGAGATAAGTAGTAATTGCAAATTTTGGGCTGATACATTACCGCATGACAAATCATGCATTAAAGTATCAGACCCAAGAGTTGATGTGTACAGCACAACAGGAAGGGCCATGAATGAAATGGGAACGTTCTAGAGCAGAACTACAGAAATGCAGGACATGCTGTGGTGGTTGTCCTGTTCCAATAAAATAAAGAGGCACTGGGCATCAGAACAATAAGAAGTTAGAAGAAAACACTGGAAGTGGAAGTACAGGTATTTCTAATATGATATAGAAGAGTCATGCTTTGAATCACACTATCAATGGCCTAGGTCAATGCCTTGAGTATTTGAGTTACGCTGTTTATTTCGCAACACAGAGAACACGCTGACATGTCAGGTTATTCATAACACCAGCATCAGAGGTATGTTGGTCCTCATATGAAAAATAAAAAAGTCTCTCTTATAGCAAAACAAGCATTGGCTGAATGGGAAGAAGTGCCTGACAACTTGAAACACCCTGTAAAGGGCTTGCATTGGATATGCTTGTGAAAATAAAAGGTGAATGGGTACTTTACAGTTCCTTCAATAATGTTTTACTTTTTTTTTCCTGTTAGAAATTAAATTTATGCTTGTCTGCGATAGCTTGAGAATTAAGTGGTTCTTCACCTTTCTTGCAGTCTTCTTACACTGAGTTGTCTGTTGGCTTAAAATATATTTTTATCACCCATGGAAACAAGCATAACTGAAGAAAAAAGCTTGTTAGGAATAAGCTTGTGCCTCTCTTTATTCAGTGTTAAATAAGATGAATAGAAGGGCTTTCTTAACCTCATGCTCTGTTTTGAGCCTTTAACTTCTACTGGCATGATTCCAAGTGTCTTCTCTTTCTTACATTACTTTTCTCATGTCACCCCTAAAATTATTAAGTCAAAATCAATGTTAAATTGCAAACTTGTACCTACTGAAGACAGAACTTCACCTGTCTTTTGTGCACAGTGAAAATACATGTGGAAATTGCTTTCTCTGACCTTAAGCCATTTTTTTATTCTTAGAGATCATGTGAAAGAAGTTAATCCAAATGAGATTTTCAGCTTCGTTTTTTCCAGAATATTCTTCCCAACATTAATGATGGTGTGTAAGGCTGAAACACTGGTCTAGAACACTTTTTAATGAGCTGTATGTGTGACAGTATTCATTTTCCTTTGGAAAGAGGAATTATGAAGTGGTTAAGAATCAAATATAAAAATTCATAGTATGTACTGAGTTACTTATGATTTCCACTACTCTAGTGCGCAGAGAACACCAGATCAGTAGACACCTTGTTATCCTAAATGCAGCAGAGAAAAGAATTTTCAGAGGTACCACCTGCTTTGTTTCTTATATGAAGCACTGGCGATTTTTCAGAAGTGGGAAGTGTTTAAAAGTGTTCAACTGGACTGTCCAAAATCACAACAAAAGGTTTCGGAAAAGGAGATGAGGAATAATGAATGCATTTAAAAGTTATTTTTATTTTTCACCTCAATTTTAAAATCTTTACTGTCAACTTATTTCATATTTTCAGTCTTTTCCTCACAGCCAAGACAGCGAGACTTGAATTTAAAAAAAATTTTTTTTAGTAATGTATAATTCACTTTTCTCACCATGGTATGCTGAGAAAATATGCACACAGCAAAATCTCAAGAGGTGGGAGACTGTGTACATTTTTACAAAGGTAACAGATATTGCTGAAACACTTATAATATTCATAGTTAGGATAAGTACAGTTTGGATACTACTCAGTTATGAAAAGGAGGTATATTGTCTTGGGTTTGGGCATCACTCTTAGCATGTGGACAAGCTGGAGAAATAGGAATGGTAAGAGGCTTAGAAAATAGAACCTGTAAGGAAAGATTGAAAGAGTTGGGCTTGCTAGGTCTAGAAACGAGATGATGAAAAGTGATGAAACAGTTTTTCATTACATAAAATACTGCTGAGCTTGCTCAATGCATTCAGAAGAAGATATGTTCAGTTTAAATCCAACCCTTGATGTCAAAGTGCCGGACTTCAAAGCTAAAACTAAGATACGAGGCACTTCTCAGCCTTACGCAGGTGAGATAGGAAAAAAATTAGAGATTGGATTGTTTCCATTTTAGTGTTCTGTTTCTGAGATACATAAGACCACATTTTGAGGTTGTGAATGATAAATGTTTTTAACTAAAGGTCCTTGTGTGAACCCTTGATTGTCTCATGTTGGTTTCCAAAGTAATGATTGAGAGTTTGGGCAGGCAGGATGGGTGTCAAGATAGCCTGAGCACTCCAATTTTAGTTTTCTAAACTTTCTTCAGGGCATATGCTGTCATTACCACATAGAATGTCACTCAATGTTATTTCATTTACTCAAGATCGAACCTAAACAGCTCATGTCCTTATACTATGGCTGTCATGGAATTAACAGAGTCAAGTTGCTTCCTGCAAAGACTAATGATGCAGATTATCAGAAGATGAAGCTATAAAGAATGAAATCTCAATGGACATTCATCTTCAAATACCTCAAGAGGTGCTTTAGTTATTTCTTAGAGTTTAAATAATCTATCTTCATCCTCTGTTATGCAGCAGAGCTCCACTAATATCAAGGAAATTATCTTAATTTAAAGTTGCTGAGGATATGGCTGTGAATAGTTTAAAAGAGCCAGAAAGTGTTTTTATTCTAAATTCACTTTTTATTAAAATTTCTTTTGTCAGTGCAGTTCCCTATCTGATGTGTACCTTGAATGTTAAGTTGCATTTCTTGGCTTTTTTTTTTATTTTTTAATGGTAGGCACTGGTAATGATTTTTTTAGGGAAAAAAGGAACGG